>NW_015632463.1:234902-306928 GCF_001515625.1 Sinocyclocheilus rhinocerous
TACTCACCCTCATGTCGTTCCAAACCCGTAAGACCTCCGTTCATCTTCGGAACACAAATTAAGATATTTTTGATGAATTCTGAGAGCTCCTGGCCCTCCCATAGACAGCAATGTAATTACCACCATCAAGGTCTAGAAACGTAGCAAGGAGATCGGTAAAATAATCCATGTGACATCCAGGGTTCAACGGTAATTTTCAGAATCAGAACGTTCAAATCAGAACGAAAATAACGTATCCGCGTGACACAGCTGACACAGAACAGCATACGCTGTTTACGTTCAGTGGATATTCTCCAAAATGGCACCAGGGTGACGCGGAGGAGACAAATTGTTGAATAAAGTCATTATTTTTGTTTTCTTTACGTACAAAAAGTATTCTCGTAGGTTCGTAAAATTACTGTTGAACCCCGGATGTCACATGGATTATTTTACCGATCTCCTTGCTACGTTTCTGGACCTTGATCGTGGTAATTACATTGCTGTCTGTGGGAGAGTCAGAGAGCTCTCAGAATTAATCAAAAATATCTTAATTTGTGTTCTGAAGATGAACATAGGTCTTACAGGTTTAGAACGACATGAGGGTGAGTAATTAATGACAGAATTTTAATTTTTGGGTGAACTAACCCTTTAAGTTTGCAATTGTGAGACTCCACAGTTGACAGCATCTCTGTTGTGGAATTAAATTTACGCCTTGTTATTTAAATTTACGCAATGTTATTTATTTCTGGTACTGCAAATCTAGTTATTTTAGTGTCACATTGTTGTATATTACAAAATGTTCTCAAAAAGAAACAATGGAGATATCTTTATCGGCATACATACTCCACCTTCCCATTTTAAGATTACATCGAGGCACCGATCTCAAAGCTTGAGCTATTCAGCACTGGCTCAGGTTCACCTGCAGTGTTTCCCTGTATTTTGGCACAATGCAGTCTTCACTCCATTTTAACAATATGCCAAGTCCCTGCAGGTCAAAAATGGCCCACAGCATGATGCTAAACAAGCATACTTCACTGCAGGTATGGTGTTTTAAGGTGTGGGCAGCGTGAGCTCTGCACCTTTGAATTCTGTTCAAAAGCTCTCATCTGAGCACAATATCTTTTCTAGGTCTGCATTATGCTTCTTTGCCCTAACATGGTTCTTTCGGAGTAATGGCTTTTTTTTGTACCACCACCCCATGTAGGCCAGAGCTCTTGGCATGATTGACTTTATATTTTATTCTCAGCTATTGAACACTGTGGCTTCTTCAAAGCCACTGTTGGCCTTTCGCAACTCTCCTTCTTTGGAGAGTTTTGAAGAATAAGCTGTCTAGTTAGTTTGATATAGCTTGTACTTCTTGATAACTGAATGAACAATGGCTACTAGGATATCCATAGACCTAGACATGGTTTTATTTATTTTTTGGTAATTCAACCAAGATGAGAATTTGCATAAAATAGCAGTGGTCCATGCAACTTGTGCACTATATGGCAAGTCTTCTTAAACCTTGCGAGCAATCATATGGCTTCAGACTTGGAATATAGTGCATAAATCGTATGTAGTACATTTATGGAGATTTTTAGAGCACTGGCAACTCTCTATTTATAACTCTCACTTGTCAATCTCATTTTCTGGTCAATAAAGAGGAAATTCAAATGGATTGGATCCATGAATACAAATACAAAGGTGCTGTATGTCGGAGGAGGGCTGTCTCTTTCTCTGTCTCGTTTCCTCTGAGGTAATTATCTTAATAGGCTGACTAATAGCACCTCTCAGAAGTGTGTCAATGGTCTGGGAGGGATGGAATGGATGGTATGTGGAAATAGAACCTGACAACACACACAGGGCCCTGTGAATCACAGTCTCAACCCAACGCAAGAGAGCCTACATCAAGAAACAGTCCTGTAAGGTCGAAATGCTAATGCTGATGCTAATAGTCATTAAATCTCACCTCGTGTTTAGACCACAACAATATGCCCGAAAGAGTAACGTATTTGAAACATCTTGTTTTCAGACAATGTACTGCAGTCTGGAAATGATACTTCTCGAGTGTTGTTCCAGTCATTATTTTTAAGTAGGAGTTTCAGTTTCATGCTGTGTGGAACGTAGCATAAGTATAAACAAGTTAAAAACATCTGCCAGTGCAGTACATTTTCTATGAAAACAAGTCTTAATATATTATGCAGTGTTGCTTCTGAAGTAAATTTGTCTTGTATTCATTTATTATTTTCTAAATTGTTTGATATTTTACATGAAAAACCAAAAAAGACTAATTAAAATCTCACTAAGAAGTCCTACTTTGCAGTGTAACTGAATGGCTGCTTTCATACAGACAACAAATACAACTGTATTTACTAAACAGGTGTGACTCTAAATTAACCTGTTCACACAACATGCAGATCAAATACTCTCTATAAGAACAAATAACCAAAGTCAAGCTTTTCTGTTCCCTTTTCTTTACTCATAATAGCCATGAGCATTGCCTATAACTATAGTTCAACTATTTTGAAATCAGTACTTTTATTCAGTAAGGATGCATTGAATAGATCAAAAGTGACAGTAAAGACATTTACAATATTACAAAAGATTTCTATTTGAAAATAAATAAATGCTGTTCTTTTGAACTGGGCATCCTGAAAAAAAAGCTGATTGGTTTCCACAAAAATATTAATCAGCACAACTGTTTTCAACATTGATAATAATAAGTAATGCTTCTTGAAAAGCAAATCAGATGTCTGAAGGATCATGTGGCACTGAAGACTGGAGTAACACTGCTGAAAATTCAGCTTTGCCCGCCCAGGAATAAATTACAATCTAAAATCAATTCAAATAAAAAAACAGTTGGAGCATTGGTAAGCATAAGAGATTTTCAAAAACAAAAATCTTACCAACCCCAAACTTCTGAACGGTAGCTTTAAAACAAAGCTAACAACTGTACAAAAGTGACAGTAAAGACATTTACAATATTACAAAAGATTTCTATTTAAAAATAAATAAATGCTGTTCTTTTGAACTGGGCGTTTATTAGAGAATCCTGAAAAAAAAGCTGATTGGTTTCCACAAAAATATTAATCAGCACAACTGTTTTCAACATTGATAATAATAAGTAATGCTTCTTGAAAAGCAAATCAGATGTCTGAAGGATCATGTGGCACTGAAGACTGGAGTAACACTGCTGAAAATTCAGCTTTGCCCGCCCAGGAATAAATTACAATCTAAAATCAATTCAAATAAAAAAACAGTTGGAGCATTGGTAAGCATAAGAGATTTTCAAAAACAAAAATCTTACCAACCCCAAACTTCTGAACGGTAGCTTTAAAACAAAGCTAACAACTGTATTGTGCTGCTGTGTGAGTGTAGCCAGTGTGTGTGTTTATTTTTAATATTATTTCCATTTCTACTCCTCAGAGCCTTCACCTACATAACCATCCGATTTCTCCATTCTCTTTCCCTCACTCCATTCTCGCCATCCATCCCTCAATCCCTTCATCCTCTCTCTCCCTGTCTCTAGTGAACAGCTGGTGAGGAGAATTCCCACAATCCCTCACACCGTAATCTCCCTCCCTCTGCTCACACGTCCATCCATCAAAAGAGCCTTTATTCACCCTTGCTGCTGCTGTGTGTGTGTGCATGTGTGCTATGTCTGATGTCACTGCAAGCATATAGTTAGCTGTGTGGAAAGTTTAGTAACGTACAATGAAATTAAATCTTCATGTGATGAAATAAACACACCGACCACAGGTTTTTATTTTTAAGGGTTTTATGAAGATCATATGTTTGTAAGACTCACTTTGAATAGTTCAACATTTACACAAGGCCAGGTGTGGGTTTGTTTGTGTTTTCATTTATAGGTGTGTTTTTGTGTACTTAATGACTTTAACTGCAGCTGCAGATGCCAGAAGGTTAATGAATCACTGTGTTAAACCATCTATATCCCGTTAACCTGAGACCTACAGTGTGATCTTTATCAGGAGAATATAAGCACGCACACACACACACACACACACAGATTGCTCAGATCAAACCGACACATGCAGAAATTGAAATAGAGCAGGGAATTCAAACGGACACATTCACAGGGATAAACACAGACTCTATGGTGTGACACACACACATGGTACATACACACATACACACACCTTTAACATACCGACCGTAGTGTGGCGCGGGACTCTGATTGCTGACCTAGTTTGGGAGGGACCAGTCACTACTCATAGCCATCAGACAGCAAACACCCTGGCTCAGCATGGCAGACAAACACACAACCACAAACACAGAACTTTGGAACTCAGAGAGCAGCAGCATCTGTGTGAAATTAAATAGTACGGTTTTAATTTTGACAAGGCTTCAAACTGTGCAGCAAGGTATGCTTAATGTTGCCGCTAAAAATACGTAAAAGAAATGGCATGCGTTAAAGTGTGCGGGTGAGCTGGGAAATCCTCTCACATTTCTACATTGCAAGTAAGTATGGGGCACTAAATGTTGTGCATTGCAAAACGGCGTCTCCAGTGTTAACAACAAAAACGGACCAATTTTAGCAACAAAAAACTGTTTTTTTTTTTCAACTGTCTGTTTTTTTAAATGTTTTGAACAGTAAAATAAACATCTGTGAAAAAATTCTATAAAAATCATTATCTTACTGTAATTTTATCTACAGTGTAATTTTTAATTTTATTAAAAATTGTATTAAAAATTTTAAATATTAAAATTACACCCAAGTGGTGAATAAAAAAAAAAAAATCTCTTAAAGCAAAATATTAAATTTACATCTTGAATGCAAGTACAAATCTTAAAAAAAATCTTTAAAAAATACAAAATTTACAAATTAAAATCACAAATCTGAATGCAAATTTTAAATCTGAAATCAAAATCATGATTAAATCTAAATGTAATTTGAATCTTAAGCATTAAAACTAAGTAAAGTCTTAATCTTAAAGGGGTCATATGATGTTGCTAAAAAGAACATTATTTTGTGTATTTGGTGTAATGAAATGTGTTTATACGGTTTAAGGTAAAAAAAAACACATTATTTTCCACATACTGTACATTATTGTTTCTCCTCTATGCCCCACCTTTCTGAAACGCATCGATTTTTACAAAGCTCATCGGTCAGAAAACTTTATGCACCAAGAGCTTGTAACACTCCAAAGAGAAAGGAAAAATTGAAATCACATCATATTACCCCTTTAATCTTAAAAATGAATCTAAGTCAAACATCTAAATATACATTTTAAAACTAAAAATTGTGAGTGTTAAATCTAAATATAATCTGAATCTTAAATTTAAAAATCTGAATTCAAATGGTAAATTTGAATTTTAAATCAAAATCATGTGTTAAAGATAAATGTAATCTAAATCTTAAATGGAAGTAGAAATCTAAAATAATCTAAATCTTAAATATAAATAAAATCTTAATTCAAATTTTCAATCTCAATCTTAATTTTAAGTGTTAAAATCTAAATGTAAAATGTTAAATCTAAATCTTAAATCTACGTATAAATTTATATGTCCTAAATATAAATCTAAATGATGTTGCTCACTTGTAGACAATGCACTTTTATTGATTATAACAAGAGCGTTCACATTTTGCTGCATCGTGCCACTCATTTGCAGTATCACACTGTGACATTTCTGTACACACACACACACACACACACACACACACACAGGTTAGGGTGGGAGTAAGGTTCATCTCTAATATTTCAGTTTAACCTTGATAAATAAACTAACAAGACCTTTTCAATAATTAACAGCCCCTTACCACAAGTCTAATCCAGTGTGACAAACACACACACATACATGCACACTCTGACGCTCCAAAGTCGAAATATAAACGAGTAGCTGTAGGACGGGCAAACAAAGCCATACATGTAAGTACACGGTAATACACTTTTAATTTTACCATTAACTCAGCGATTGCAGTGAGGCAAGCGCTCATACCACAATTGTGAATTATTGACTATACGAGAATGTGCTTTGAAGAACGTGATGGTAAAGAGGAGGTTTTGGAGAGGGATTCTAATGCAGTGGGTTTTTTGAACGCTTTTTAGGGTAAAGTGCTCCCCTGGGAACTCAGTTAGCGCCCAGTGATCAAAGTTTTGACAAAAGAGCTCGGAGCGTTTGATACACTCTGATACACACTCAGCAGGGAAAAGATCTCAGCTTCAAACAGTGCAGATCACACGGGAAACAAGCACCAGCTAAAAGCATCACTCGCAGCCTCACACAACAGGACGGAACCACAAAAACCTACACTAATAAGCTGTGCTTTTATCCTATATTAAAACACATAAACAGTTTATATCCGTGACAGCGCAGACACCATACGTGGATATGGGGGTGTGTTTGCCATTGTTGGTCGGGCTGTTGTGTCTAGCTGCTCTTAAATGCCCTTGAGTCTCACAGGCCCATTACAGCCAATTAAGATCCACATAATCACAAGTGTGTGCAAAACCGCACAGCACCCAACGCTCTGTCTTTCTCTTTCTCATTACAGGCATATTGTAGAAATTAACAACTGCCAACTTAGGTTAATTAAAAGTGATTTCCCTAGGGAACAAACAGTAACACGCACACATATTCTGGGTTTTATCGATGGATTCATCTATTGGTGGAGCAACTATGAGGTAAATTTGACAGGACAGAACCCCTGCGGCTGACGCGTGGTATTATTGTACTTGGGTAATTAGCAAATATTCCCTAAAAATGTTTGTCCATTCAAATCCTTTTTATAGCAGAAATTATCACTTTATAT
This sequence comes from Sinocyclocheilus rhinocerous, assembly GCF_001515625.1. Lineage (NCBI taxonomy): Eukaryota > Metazoa > Chordata > Actinopteri > Cypriniformes > Cyprinidae > Sinocyclocheilus > Sinocyclocheilus rhinocerous. The sequence continues at coordinate 241,636 of NW_015632463.1, forward strand.
GAAATCTTAATTTGTGGGCTTTAAACTCTATTTGTAATATTTAATATTATGAATCAGGGGTCTCATATTCATATTAAATGATGGCTTGTGCTATAAAAATCCTACAAAACTACAAGACAACATTAATACAGAGCACTGCACGTGACATTTGTTCCCATGACTTATTAATTCGTGGTAACTTTTTATTCATTTGTTCCCTCATTTTAGTGATATTGTGGCCACATTTTACAATTTCTTTCCTTTGTTTTGTTAACTTATAAGTACTTTGTAGTAAGCAGTTCCCTCGTTTTAATTTTGTTAAATCATGGTAATGACTGAACTAAAATGAGGGAACAAATTAGTACAACATGGCCATGATTTTACTAAAATGAAGAAAACAAATTAGGCTGTGGGAACAAATTCTTATTACATGTTCATAATATCTTTTTTTTGTGAAAAATTGATTTGTGGGTTGGATGAGTGAATAAATTATTCCTAACATTTAAGGAGGTCAGAAGATAACACAATATGTGGGACGGATTTAGCTTGTGGAGGCTGATAGTTTAAAAACAGTTATAATAGAATACAAAAAAACACAAGAAAGTGAAAATTAAGATTATGAAACATGACCGGGCGTGAACCTGTGTTATCAACTTGAGCACCAAGGAATAATATGCCTGGAACATGTGTTGCTAACTTCTGCATAGCTAGATGCAAAAAAAATTGAGGGACCCAAAATAGGGAATTGATTCCCACACATAAATGCTGTTGTCCAAAACTATACTCTTGGTTTTTTGGCATTGCGATACTGGTTAACACACACTTACCTATGATGTAATAGTCTCGTAAGTTCTTGAATTCGTGACCCCACAGGTTGGGCGAATACTCCTGGAACTTGATGGTAAACCTCATATCGCTGTTGGGTTTGTCACAGGTGAGCAAAAGGTTTGGGGTGCCCATCACCTCACACCTGTCAGCCTGCTCTCGTGAGGACACCAGGTAGAGTTTATAATACTCATACTCAGGGGGAGAGTTCGGCCCAGATGGACTCGTGGCAGGACACACAAGGTCCAAACGATCCCCTATTTGAGGGTAGAGAATGTAGCCCCTTTCATCTCCAAACCTGCAGAATTAGAGAGAGAGAGAGAGATGAAGAGTGAGTGACAGACAAATGCGTAATGATCGTTTCCATGGAAACTGAGATTGACAGTTTGATATTTGCTTGCGTGTACGTGCATATGAAACCTCAAGGCCTGTTTGATGCTGAAACTGCCCTTTTGTTCATACATTTTTTACTCAATGTAAACATACATGCCCTTTGGTTCAGGAGAGTGTGTGAGAGGGCATATGTGTGGTTTTGCTTGCCAATGTGATGAAAATGATCATATGTGGGGATCACGTTTTGCCAACAATAGTAAAACTTGAAATTGCTTAGATTGTGGGAGACAAGTCAACGGCAAACCTGTATGACTTTCCTCTGTGAAAAACAAAAGATGATATTTTTTTACATTTGTACTGGTCGCTCTTTTCTATGCTCAAACACCTGCACTTTATGTAGGGTTTTAGTGCTTTGTGTTTCTGCACTGATTTGTTGTTTGATGTTAATTTATGTTGTTATCTGTCTTGTGTTATAAATATTGTTTTTTTCATTTATGTTGTTCTGCATTGCACCTTGGTCCTGGAGGAATGTTGCTTCGTTTCACTGCATACTGTACTGTATATGGTTAAAAATGCCAATAATAGCCTACTTGACTTGACTTGAATTATGATGAATGGAGACTATCAAGTTTCAAAAAAGACACAAAAAAGTATCATACAACTAATCCATACAACTTGTGCGCTCAATTCAAAGTCTTTTGAGGTCATACAACTGCTTTATGTGAGAAACTGAATGAAATTTCAAAGTCATTATTCACCCCTTCAGCAAGATGTTAACTGCTGTGTCCGGATCATTGAGTCAATAAAGTTGAACTTGACAACTCGATCATTTTCATTCCTGAATTATTCATTCAGACCAGGGGCTGGATTCAGGAAAATCTTCTTAAAGAGGTTAAGAAATTCCAAGAAATTCGTAAGAATGTTCCTACAGTAAGTGCAATTCTTAACAAATTCTTATGAAGTTCTTAAATATGGTTCTTGCCAAAGACCTGCTGATCAACTCAATGTAAAACACCTCAAAGTCTGTCTTTTTGCAATGCTTGCCAATAAGCGCACACACTATTTTTGTCGTAACTGGCTTGACGGGAATTCAGTGGTCTGAAAATTAGCACAGAGGAAAGGAAAAAACACATTCTGTGTAAATGGTCCCTCAAGAAAGGTTGTTTGGGGAGTAGAAAACATTCTTAATTTTATTCTTAAATTAGAAAGTAGAACGAAAATAGTGGTTAAGTATAATTTTATTCTTAAGAATATTTTGTGAATCCAGCCCCTGGTTGGTTAAGCTGAATCGACCTGATTCATTTGAGAAGAACTCAAAAGAATGATGCTATTTCTTTCATGAACCTACCAAAGACAGTAATGGAGAATGTTTATGGTATATTTTTGTTATTGTGGAGCTTGGTAACCTCAGTCCTCATTATACATTTTTTTATATCATATAATATACTTTAGTTTCCCACAGAATAATGTCCGTCTTATGGTTCTGAAACACAATGCTAATTTTTTTGTAAATGGTTCCTGTGAAAAATATTAAATAATGTCTTATTGAAAAACTAATAATGCAGTAAGGTTTCTGTGAGGGATAATAAAATAAAAAATAAAACTTGCTATAAAAACAAGTAATAGAAAGAGTCTATCAGTGGAGACCTTGATAGAAAAACAAAAAAGCGTGTATGTGACGAGAGCATTTCCAAATATATGAACACTTTCATAAAAACATAAACAATTATTCAGTATTTTATATAGCACATTCTCAGTCAAACCAAGGCCAAAGCTGAAACAGCACTTAAAAGCTCCTATACCTCCATCCTCTTGTGGAAAGAAAATTCTGGCATTTAGCAGACTGACATTTTAGCTCAATTCAGAGTCTTGTTCTGAAGTTGAAAATTCACCTCACAAATAACCCCACTGCAGATAAAAGTATTTTGCAGACTCATCTCTCCTCATGCTAAGTGTACAAAGCTTGACATTTCCATTAGGCCAAGACATCCAAGCAAAACTCCAATTAACCACACCGCAGTTTGTAAGACACCTTTGCACAGACAGATAGATAAAAAAAAGCTTCCTAGTCAGGAAAAAAAAATTCTAAATCACGTGAGAGCAAAAGCACCTCATCTGTGGATCAACACATATCCATTAACACACTGAGTTTAGGCCTCAATCAGCTGTCTGCCGCACCAAACACACGTGACCAAAACACAACAAAAGTCAATGTGATCTTAGCCTTTTCATTAGCTACTAACATGTGGGATCTGACTGAGAGCAAATATCGTAATCTGATAATCAGACGCTTTAATTTATCAAACGAAAACTCACTCATCTCTGTTTGGTGAAAAACACACACTAGGCCTTCTGTGTTTACATTGTGCTGCTCATCGAACAAAGCAATTTACCAGAGGCTGTGAATTATGATGACCACACACACACTCTCTGACCATATAAGATGAACTGGGTTCATCAGACTGTCTGTATGTTTAACTCTTTACAGAGACTTGTTTAATCCTTTTGTCTCTGATATATTTACCCAATTGTGTCTGATCGAAGACACAGGAGGGCAATCTGGCATTCTTTACTGGTTAAACCACGTTATGATTAGTTAGTGAACTCACCCCACACTGTTTAGATAAAGGTTAGAGGTGGTCGACCTGATTACATGCCGAGGAGTTGCGGGTTTCTGTGCTGGTTTGATGCTTCTTATTGGTGGGCTTGAATCCCACGGCTCCTTTCCACTTGCACTGCAGAGCTGGAGTGACTTTGGGCCGCCCTTGAGTTTCTAAGGCCGACGGAAGCTTTGAATCCAGACTCTGTTTTTCCCCTTTCACTCATCAACAAACCTCCACATCACTCACACCAACACAACATCTTCCCATGAGCTCACGCTGGGCTGTCCAAAGTGTGTTTTCAGCAAGACATTGCGACAAAATGAAAAGGAGATGAAAATCATAATTCCAAATTTATGCATTATCTTTTTAGTGTATTGTGTTGTTTGACAAAAGCAGACTAGGACATTCTCTGTACATAATGAAAAACATTAGATATGCAAAGACAAAAAAAATTGGCCTATAACCGATAAATGGTTGATAATAAAGTTTTATACTATTTTGTTTAAATTAAAAATGAAGAAATCTAAAAATGCTTCAAGTGAATTTAGGCAGCATTATGTTGTACAGAATAAAAATGCATATTAATTTTGAGAGTTGCTAAAAAGATTTAATAATTAAATTATTAGTGCTTTTAAATATTAATTTTAAGTGAACGTTAGAGGATGACAACAGTAATCTAAATGTAAAAAAGGGAAATGTGCAAGAACAATAGCACATCAAATATCAACTGATAATTAATAAATAAAAAATCTCTAATATTGGCTAACCGACATGGTAACACCATGTTGTGCATCCCTAATAAATATTATATACTGCAGAATGTTTTATTTGTGTATTATTTTATACCATTTTAGTAGGACACAACATGGAAAAGAATTTTCCTTGCTGTTGCACAAATAAATAAATTCAAAATTCAGTTCAATGAACTATAAAGGCATACAAAGCTGCAAAAATGTATCATTCTGAAACTGACACTGTATTAAGTTTGACAACCATGAGCACATAGCCACTTGCATGCACAAATAAACAAGTGCAGTCAATTTAACAAGTTAGTGTGATTTAATCAAATATTAATCATATCCATAAGAAATTCAAGCTTGAAGGAGCTGTTCACACAGGTTCTTGCATTCAAATTCAGGGATCTCTAGACACATTTTTCAAAATTTAAGTACTTTTTACTTGACACGCCTTCTAAAAAAAGCTCATGATGCCTCAAATCTCTGACTCTCATTGTAAATGAATGATTTCTGGCTGCTGCAAACTGCTGTCAGTGTTAAAAGAGTCAGAGAGAGTGTAGAAAATGGTCATAAAATACTCGACTATGACTGTTTTTGGTGCACTATATGTAGTCAAAGTGTAATGGCACCTTTAATTTCACAACAGAGGACAACGGCGCATTTAGTCTTACTTGTGTTTTCTTGAAGCTCAAGCAAATGGATATGTTAACCTCAAATCCTGCCACCCTGCAGATCCCAACTGTTTTCCTTCAGTCCAAACGGAAGACATTTCTATCAGAGAGCTGTCAGACCCCTGCTGAGAGATACGAAGCACGGCGACCGTTACCAAGACCACCCCAGAATAACAAAGGACAAGAATCAAATCTCAGCATAATACAATTTACCGATAGAAGCAAACGTAACATGCTGCATCTGTTTCTGACTACACTACACTGATTTTTCAAAGGCTTTTGAACATGTCAAAATTTCTCTGATGTGATCACCAGTTGACGGGCTGAATGCATTTCTCTTCCCTCCGCAGGAAAAAAAAACAGCTTTGCTTGTTGAAAGAACTGACAGTCTTTGTCTGTTAGTGGTTCAAGCGAAAGCGCAAATATTTTGTGTTCTTTGCATTGGTTATCAGTGACAATGACAATGCTAAATTTCCTCGGTTTGGTGTTGGTGGATTTTGCAAACATATTTATTCATGTAAAAGGTGATTTTTGGTTTAAATTAGAGACAAATCAAACCTCCTTTTGCACTGAAGTAAACAGGCAATCAAAGTGATAAATGCCTACATATGTATTCGAAATGCTCTTTCTGTGAGCTCCGTGAACTCTAACTGATCTTTTTATGTATGAAATATGCATGAAAATGCCGATGTTTATCTTCATTTACGTGGAAATTTAAGACAGGCAGAAAAAGCATTCTAACATGGGAAATATAGCTCTGCAACCTAGACACAAACCCCCACAAATCAGTGATTAAGCACTTTAAATGTAAATGTCACAGAACAGGATCAGAATTCACAAGGTTCATATTCATTATCGATTCATCACTGCAGAATCTGGGGTATTTTAAGTTTCCTCATGCCACACTAAAGCAACAAAAGGCTGATGGAGCTGAAACTCAAACAAACTTAAACCACCAATTACCATTCACCTCACTGCAGCAATGTGGAAAATGACCTCTATTTAGAGTTTATATAATGATACTATTTTATTATAATTGTAGTAATTGCACAAAACTGGGGATATTTCCTCTCTCCTGGTTTTCTAAGAACTTGTGTATATGTGTGTGAGAATCCCCTAAAGTAACAAACCCTGAATGTCCTTAAAAGTAAAACTTATACATAATGCAGTAAATACTAAAGTAAGCTTTTAAAATTACTTTAAAAATACAAAAGGTTTTCTTTTAGCATGTGCTAAGTCTAGAATGAATATGTGTACTGCGCTGATTTTGAGGGAAAAGTGTGCAAAAGTGAATCCATTTAAACATGGTAAATGTGTTAAGTGACTCTTATTGGTTGATGAAGCATAAAAGAGTTAAAACTTTAATAAAAGAACACGCAACGGGTGGCAATTTGTATAATTTTATGAATGATAGGAGTGACCATGTGGAAATCTGATTCTAGATTAGACTGCAGTAACTAATATTGAGCAATAGAAAGCATATCGTCATTTAAATGAATGTGTTTGTGTCTATGGAGTTTATGGTCATCAGGACCTGCTGAGTGCACCCAGATTATCTTAAGGGCTCAGAGAGTGTTGTTTCATGTTCTTATCAGTGCTATTTAATTAGCTAAGGGCTGGAGATAACTTACACATTCCTGAACTCTGACGGACTGAAACCCACTTACCACACGGCTGAGAACCGCATGCCACAAATGCACAGTGACTCACATATATGCAAACACAAAAGCCTAAAATTAGGGAACTTCTGGGGGCAATAATGGTAACCAATCAGCAGCTTGCTATGGCTGATTTGACAGCAGATTTGTACTTTTAGCATTTTAACCCTTTCAAATGTAGCAGTTAACTAACTGAAAAAAAAGTCCTATAACATAAAATATGATCACAATGATAGGAATCTAAAAAACAAACAAACAAAAAAACCTACAGATTAGATAGTTAGGCATCACATTGATGTAAATGTCAATACAAGTGATAGTACACAACTGTACACACTGTTCAAAAGTTTGGGGTCAGAAATTTTTTGGTGCTCAATAACATTTCTCATTATCAATGTTGAAACAAGTTGTGCATCTTAATATTGTTGTGGAAAATGTTTTGTCAAGATTGTTCAAGCTTTTATTAGAAATTGATTTTTTAAAGTCTACGGTCACCTTTAATCAATTTACACACAGTCATGTGAAAAAGTAAGGACACCCTATTGAATTCCATGGTTTTCCGTATCAGGGCATAATACAAAATTATCTGGTCCTTGGCAGGTCTGAAATTTAGGAAAATAATACATCAGATGAACAACAACACATGACATATTGCACCGTGACATTGTTTATTTAAAAATAAAGCCAAGATGGGAAAGTCATGTGTGAAAACGTTAGGACACCCTTACTGTTAACATGGGAATTAAGAGGGTAAGTAACGGTCAGGCACTGCTAATCAAATACCTTTGATTAACTGATCGTCAGCAAGTGTGAGCAGCTCGATAAAAGCAGAAGTTTTGGCAGTTTGCTGGTCTGGAGCCTTCAGGTGTGTGTTAACACAATACCAAAGAAGAAAGACATAAGCAATTGATCAATGATCAAGCAATTGATGCTGCCATCAATCTAAGAGTAAAATGGCCATTTTCAAACATTTTGAAGTCCATCATTCTACAGTGAGGAAGTTTATTCACAAGTGGAAGACATACAAAACAGACACCAATCCTCCCAGGAGTGGACGTCCCAGGAAATTCACCCCAAGAACAGACCGTGTAACGCTCCGAGAAGCGTTACACGGACTCAAACAGGAGTTACGCAGACTCTACAGGCCTCAGTTAACATGTTAAATGATAACGTTCATGACAGTTCAATTAGAAAAATATGGGACAAGTATGGCATATTTGGAAGGGTTGCCAGAAGAAAGCCTATTCTCTATAAAGAAACATGGCAGCAAGTTTTTTTTTCCCCCAAAAAAACTTACTAATCCCAAACTTTTGAACAGTAATGTACATGAAACCCCTCAGATGCACATGAAAAATGTGTTGACAAAGAATTGGTCCTTGTGGTCGAAAGCAAAACTTTTCTCTAACGCTTGAGACTTGTTAGGCCTTATGGGCACATTACAGCAAAATGGTGCAATACAGAAAATAATTATGTAATTTTCCCAATTTATTGGCAAATAATGTCTTGGCCAGCAACATATTGTGTACTTCTACACAAAATGTGTCTACCGGGTGGTCTTCTGTTGTGGTTAGGTCGAGTAGCTCCAGGGAGCTGATGGGCCCAGAGGCCGCTGACTCCTCAGCCCAACATGAAAAGACTCATCAAGCTCCAAACACTCAGGTGATTAAAAATGAACGTCACTAAAAATAACCTTCCCTTTGTTTGGAAGAGAGAGAGAGGAGGGCACATGGAGAAAGGATAACTCCCAACTCACTTTTCATGTGTTCTCTCAACTCTCCGTTTTCATGTTTGAACCGAGCCACGGGGGAATTAACCAATTCTGATTCTTTTTAAAGTTTGTGGATAAAATGTTCGGCGGCCTGTTTAGAATACGCAAATCTTTGCAGTGGCAGAGTGGAAGTGTGTGGGTCCACCGTTTGACACATTTTACAGCATTTATATCCATTCCACAGAATTCTATGGAGGAAGTCCGCAGATTGCATCCGGGCCTATTAATGAGACATCAGCGAGTTAAAAACAGGATAACCGATTAATCTAGTCTATAAAAACAAATGCATGTTCTCATCGCTGTCGGTTTACTTTTCTTCATTGTGTTTCTTGACAATCTATTGATCATGATTCACATATAAGACCTGCCATTTACCTACATTGTTCCCTCAGAAGCAAATGCTCGTCCAACCTTCATGAGGATGGGAAACAAGAGACGGCCAAGGAAGAAAAAGAGAGGCAAAGAAGGAGGAGAACAGGAGTTTTTCCAATAAATTGGATGACATCAAAACCCTAATCCTGTATAGCCTCAATCCATAGATGACATGCAACGAAAGCGAACAACAGCTAAAGAAACAATCACTGTCATCATCATAAATGTTGTGTTTTACAAGGGGTGCTGATGTTAACAGATGATGTAAAGCGCAATGCTTGTCTCGGTCATTCACTGTAATGCCACCTCCTCCCCCCTCGGTTCAGAACCATCATCGGAGTAATCTTAAAACTGTAATTACTCTTTCCACACACAGCATAGTATCATGCCAGGGCTTTGAAGGCATGCCAGAGACGCACCTCTGAAACCGAAAATTAAATACAAGTGAAACAAGAGAAGGAGGTTTTCATCACGAAGATGGCAGGTCCAACTAAATAACATCGAAACTGAATTGAAGTCAGACTATGAAGTTTCAAGGGTTGCTGGTATAAATTAAATGCCTTTCTGGGAACACAAGAACCATAGGAAATAAATTAAAAATTAAATTTCAAGAGAGAAATGAAAAATAAAAAATGTTTAAAAAAAGTAAATGGAGAATTCTGCTTAAACTTCTTGTGTTTCAAATGTTTCTCCTGAAAAAATTATCTAAGTAATGTCATGTTTCTACAGAGTTTCACAAAACATCTCATCATAGTCTGAATATGTTATTCAGCCCGATCACATATCAACATAATAGTAAGGATTTATACATAACATTTACAGATTTTTGTTTTGATATGCACTGAAATGTACAATTTGCATATGCACAACTTTAGAAATGTAAAATCTTTATAAACACATTAAATTATATTTATTTGATCAATATATTTGTATAGTTACATTTTACTATTATTAGTTATAGTTACATTTTCACTATTAGACATTTTTCCCTTGACAAACTAAATCCAATTTAAATTATTCAATGATGATAATTTACAATAATTTTACCATTTTAAAGTTTAGGTTTGGGTAAAGTGATGGTATCCTTTGATTGGAGTTGAAAATGGCACAAAGAACAGTGTGAAACCATTATAATGTCAAACAAAGTAAGTACTACATTAAATGCATGCGAGACTGCACACATTTAACCATTTAAAAATCAATGTACAAATTCAACTAAATTCAATATGTGATAAATCTAAAGATTTCATTAACATTTGCATATCTCTAAAGCTATTCAAATGTAAAATGCTTTGGGTTTACATGTTGTCAATATGTTAATAATATACATGTCAGGGTCTATGAAAATGTGCTAGAACTGCACTTTACCTGCAACTACCTATGATTTTTAATGAGACCACATTGTCAGATTTGCCTACACACAAGTCTGGAAGTTTCAGAACTCAAACATTTCAAAGTATCTAACTAATCTCCTTACTGTACGTCAATAATTATCTCATTTGTATCTCCCCAAAGACATTAGAAGAAATCTCAGATATAAAGTTGATACTATGAGCTATGAAAGAGCAACCTCGAAGCAATAAAATTATCCTCTGGGAAAGAGAGAGAGAGAGCAGTGACACAAAAGAATGAGGTAATGAATGAGGAGAGAAAAAAAGAATTAGATGAATAGGTGAAGGGAATGTGACAGAGAGGGAGAAAGACATTAACCCTGGAAAGAAAAAGCGCAAGAGAGAAAGTGTGTATAGAGGTAGTAATCCCTTCACAAATGGCTTTGTTGCCTGTCTGATGATGGAGCAGTCCATATGATGAACTAATGGAGGGGTGTTGTGTAGAGGACTATCCTCCCACTCTCACACCCCTGGAAACTGAGGTCAAGTGGTACAATTCCATTTTCAGTCAATTTAATACCACAATCACAATCTCTCTTTTAACAATGTAACATTTTCCATGAGGTCCTATCTCTTAAAAAAAAAAAACACTCTCTCACACACAAATGGCTAGGAAATGTTGGAGGGACTTGCACCGTGAAACACATTTACAAATCCTAAATCCATTATTTTCACTAACAATGTTTAATCTCGGTCTGCTCTCGGTCCCTAGAAAGGCTCTATACAGGATCTTTCATCAAAGGAGAACCAATCGATCAGATTTGCCAGAAAAACCCTACTGCGACAACAGTAGAAGTCAAAAGTCTGAAGATCTGATGTAGGCTCTGTGCTCTTCCTGTCAGTTTTCCAAAGTATCTTTTCCTACCCTTAAAATGTTTTAATTTGAAACGCTTAACCCAGTTAAGAAAGCTTTTATCTGTCTCCAATTAGCAGCTGATTCATTAAATATTGAGGGAGCCATGAAGGATTCAATTTTTAATGTTCATTTGAGGCAGAGTTGTACAACAACTTCCCCAGGAGCAATGCATAGAGACAGTCTGTGCTCAACATTGATTACACTCATTGAGGGGCTGAAATCCATTCCTCTCCTCCCACGCACCCCTCCATCCCATAACTTGTCTGACCCGTTTCAACGTGATTTTTTCTCTCCGCAAAGGCTCTATGGACATACTAATGGTTTTCTCCAGACATCAGGGTACTACATGACTTCACAAGACCTTTGAGAGTTGTCAGGTTAAAGTCAACATGAAATCAAAACTGACCCTATTTACATTTTAATGAATGTTTCATGGTCCTATTGTAAATTATGCATCAATGCTTTGTAATCTTTAATAGAAGTGGTAAGTTGCTTTTCCTCTTTTTCTGCTGGCATCACTTAGACCAGAGTTTTAAACGTTTTGATCCCAAGGACCCCAAAATAGGATGATATTCCCCTCTTAAAATATAAAAGCAGCTTTATAATTTTTTTTATGTACAAAGACCCCGTAATACTGTTTGAGAAAAAAATGCTCTTTGCAAAACTATTTTTTTTTTATTACTGTACTTTACTGTAATGAAAGCCAAAGTAAATTATAAAGATATTATCTGTAAAATATTTTATTAGTATTAAGCTTAATGTATCTTTTTTTGCACCCACTAGTCAAGTAATGTTAAATGTATAAACCTGAAGACAAGCATTTTAAATTAATTTCAGAATTATTTCTAAAACACTTTTAAAATTAAATATTGTACTTTTTTTGTGTGATAAATATATTTAATGAATATTTTAAGTTAACACATTCACTTAAACAGCCCTACAACTAAATAAAAATTAAAAACATTTTCCACAGACCATCTAGCACCCCCGTGCAGCCCTCAGGGGAACCCAAATTCAAATTGTACCCCAATTTGAAAACTCCTGACTTGTGGTCTTTTAGGTTATATTAACCGGTGGCCAGGCAACCTTCAAAGTCTTGTTTCAACAAACATGCATTCGGTAATGTTTTCCATTTTTGTAAGTCATGATCCAATCAATTCCTGATGGAAAACATGTCCCAGACTACCATTTTACTCTCATTGAACTTTCAGTTTCACGCAATCAATATGTCAGATTATGGAAGCAAATGACACACTGACACGCTGCCGTAGATTCTTGATGATTTTTTATATTATTAATAAATTTTCTGGCATCTCTGTGTGTATGATGAAATGTTCAGTTGTCTTGTGGGCAAATGTGTCAAATGTGTGTGTGAGAGAGAAGGAGAGAAGGAGAGAGTGAAAGGAGAGCGAGATGACCTGACAGGGATGTGGCTGTCGGGGTGTGAGTAAACACGCCGACCTTTTCAGATATCAGAGCGACATTTATTTCACATGGATGGATGAATGACTTTCTCCATTGCTTTTTATATATGACTTTATCTGCACAAACCCCGCAATTCCTTCTCTCTACTTCATAAGTTGAAACTCTGGCTCAGCATCCATTTAATCTTTATGTTCTTCTCTCTTTTAGACAACCATGTTTATCTTTTCCGCCTCAGATCTATTTGTCTTCCCTAATTATATTTCTCTACCATCCGTCTGTCAGGGTGAAGCTCTGAAGTTCTCAGAGGCAGTTTTTTAACAAACCAACTACCTAGTTGCCTAACCAGTATTTTTTCTTCCACTTATTGATTCATCTCCTTCTCAGGGATGAAAGAATTCCTGATTCGGTCTCTCACCCAAGGTCTTAACGTGGCTTCTCCTTTCCTCTTGTCCAGAGAGCATCCTCAGCACAGACAAAAATCAAAGGACATTTGCGTGGGTTTGTATATTGTGTCACTATGAATACCTTATCTAGGGAGGGCATGCACGCGACCCATAATCGGGAGGCAGCCAGCCGGAAAATGCCCCCCGGTCTTTCTCAGTTGAGTGTCTGTCCAAACCGTTAACTAGACTGTGTCCCAGGCCAAAGTCACCCCTGTCCCAACTGAGGCTAAGTTTATATGTACATGGTTCCCACATTTTCTGACCTATTTCCATGATTTTTCAATTACTTTTCAAAGCTGGATAATGGCTATATAATGACGTTTAAAACTCATTTTATAGAAATTATACTTGCAAAAACATCTAGACAAAGAAAAACTTCAGAACATGGAGTACAACTAGCCTACACTTAGGGCCTACAAAAAAAAGTTCAAGTTTAAAAGTTGTAAAAAAAAATACTAGAGTATGTTTTACAAGAAAATATGATTTCAGTCTTTTTACTTCAAAATTTCATGTTTAATTCAATGTGTTAACTGCAGTTTGTAATTAATTGTGAAACTTACAATTTCTGAGTGAAAATTGTTTCTACACCTAATTTTATTTTTTCCAGTGTACAAAAAATTATGTTGACTATAGAAATCACACTTTGAATTATATTTTTAGGTTTTCCGGGACCCCGTATGTGGTTTACAATTAACTTGACTAAAAGTATCCTTTAATGCTAAATCAAAATGTAATCAGAATCATCTTTCTATGGTGCAACATTCTAGTTTAATTCTAGGATTATATGCATAAATGCAAATTGACAAATATTACAATTTATTCTAAATAGAGATCTGTAATTGGAGGTATTTGAGTCTTTAGAAGAATTAACTTGAAAAACTTGTATCTGGGTGTATGAGTTTTATATCAACCACCAACGTACCTTCTGTTCAAAGAGTTCCAGTAGACTGGCTCCATGTTGGTCGCATCCACTGCTAAACTCTCCATCAGGAAGATTAAGAGAATTCCCAATCCATTGACCCAGTCTGAGAATGCCATAGCCACCCAGGCTCCCCTTGTCTGGACTCCCATGTTCCTCCTACAAGACAAATGAATGGGACCTAACAGAGACAAAAGACTGGTGGAGGGCTGAACTTCACTAGATCCCTCTGCGCTTGAGGAGATGGTGTGACCGCAACATCCACATCTGAAAGACTCGGGAGAACGAATCTCTGAATGTTTGTAAAAGAAAGCAGAAACATCAACCTCCTTTGTTCCATTCAAAGGGGTCAATGACCTCAACTGAAAGTCCCAATTTTTGTCAAATTTGAGAAGGCAAAGCCATCTGGTCAATGTATGAATTTGATTTGGATGAATTTCAAACAATATTACTAGTGTGCATGGGGGTGAAGTTAAATGTTTTGAAGCGCACGTACACTGATACGGGGCGCCAGGTCCACTGCAGGTGGTTTCTTAGAAATGTTTCTCCATCAACCGCAGCATTAGCATTTCTATCAAGGACTCGGAGTTGTATTTTTACTCCCGTTAAGAAAACGAACATCCACCCGGTACAAAAAATGCAGTCTTTCCGCGGACAAAAGTGTTTAAGGTGTGTAGTACTTTCACGCTGGTGAAGAACACACCTCTGACAATGTCCAAAATGAGAGATCCAGAACTTTTCGCTCGTCTAATATCCAAAATATTTACGTAAATACGATGTCACAGTCCTGAAACAACAGCGAGTGTGTCCACCAGCAGGGCATTGAAAGGAGGTAAGTGGCAGTAATTGGTAAAAGTCTGCTGCAACAAACGCAGAAACATTGGACACAAGAAATGAGATATTCCTGTAGTCCATGGATACGACGCGTGCCGTTCGCTCTGTCCGATTCTCTGCAAAGTCTCGCGCTTTGACAGCATTGTTGCCAGATCTCAGGACAAAAACAAGCAACCTCGTCTGAGAAAACAAGTCTAACCGAAAGAGGCGAGCCCTGTTTTTTTTAATATTTCTAAAGGTTTAGTAGTTGTTTATAAATTATGGGGAAGGTATAACTCCGTCATTTCATTGATCAACACAGAAACACAAATATTAAATACAATCTAGATTTAAAATATTATTATTTATTAAATAATAGTAAATTTTAATGCACCAATTTAAATATGAAGTAATAAAAAGTCCTTTTCTAATTATTAAAATTAAGAGGACATGGAAAAAGTCATTTTCTAATTATTAAAATTAAGAGGACATGGCAACAACTGATGGTGGTGAGCGCGCGTGTTGGTGACTTCTGTTGGGGAGGAGAGTTTGAAATGCGTCTTGAGAAAAGCTCCTCTCTGAAGTATTTTTCAATACTGTTGAATTTAAATGTCACTGCAGCTTGTCGGCCAACAAACCAAAAGAACTACTAGGTTATAAACTGTGAGGACGGCAGGGCTCGAGTCGACTTCCAAGAATAGCGCCTCAACTTTATTCGAGGCACATCAGGACAAGGTTTGTGTACTTAAACCTTATGCCCTGTGTCTAATATAAAGTGTCAAAAACAGTAGGCTACAAAAGGATGATGCCGGGTTCCTTGGGGAATCAAATGGTGGAATTAAGTTTATGCTGTGTAGGACTCGAGATTAACCTAGAATTTGTTGAAACCGCTGTGACTGAAAAATGACTGAATATCAAGCACCGATTATCACCGAATCTTTTGTAATGTCACTTACTGTAAGTTACTCTCTCTGAGGTTCTGAAGCAGAGTGTGATTATACTGCCTCATAGTGGAAAACAGCCGCAAAGCAGGAGTCAAATCTGACCGCATTTAAGACTAAACGCCAACAATAATTGCAACAATGACAGAAAACAAGTTCAGCATTTAATTGTTTTTTTTTATTTTCAGTATAACATATTTTGATCTTCTCAAAGCAAAACTAACCCCCATGTTCTGTACGTACCCACCTAATCATTTAAAACTAAAAAAAATTAAATGCCAAACTGATAGAAGGCAAACTACCACTTTTTAACTTCTTTTTCATTTTTCAGCATATACCAATGTTCATTAACCTTTATCTGTACATGTCAATAATTGCAGTTATTCACTTGAACATTAACATACCAACAATACATAGAAAACACTGGAAACATCCCAGTCTTGTATGAGTAAAGTCAAGGTAGTGGAAAACATCCTCAGCCAGGCTCAGATTCCTTTAGATGACTGAGTGGTGTAGATATAGCCTGTGCTGTTTTTTTCTAATGAGTGTTACATTAATGTTGACCAGGGCAGTTCTATTTTGTACAATTAAGGCATGTGAAACACCCAAAATGATGGCCTACGATGGACAGAACTCCACAAACAGGGACCAAAATCATTTACATTATGTACAGGGCATCCAGTCCCCACCTCACCCACGAGCGATGGAAGAATGTACGAGTGTCTTTGTACAGACACATACAGTCTCTCCACATGCATGCACACACCTAGTCTGTCTGTGGGTCCCATTCTACGCTGTCAGGACAAAAGAGAGATGAAGAGAGAAAGAAAGAAGAGAAAGAGTTGTGGTCTCTTGCTTAATCCAGTTCGACGAAATCAGAAGCCGCGTACTGGTGCGTGTGATGGTCCCAGCAGAGAGATCTAGGTTACGTCCATCCTGGAAAAACAAAACCCAGCCAGGATTAAAACAACCACAATGGGAGTAAAATTAAAATTTTCAACCTCGGCCTGTCGCATCTCACCTGCTTCACTGCAGCTCAGCTGTTTCACAAGCATCCATGAACTCCATAATGTCAACAATTGCTGTAATACTCTCATTTTTTCATTGTATTGACAGGCAATCATGACAAGTCTGTGTCCTTGAGATTTAGTTCAAGTGAAGTGCGCGAAGAAACGAGGAGAGCTTGCATCAGTTCGTCTCCTCTCCAAACATTCATCACATCTAGACTCCTCAACCCTTAGCAGGGAAGGAAGTTTTTGAAGAAATATGATTGATAGACGTGAGAATCTGCGCTTTCTCCACACAGTAATCTTCTAAAAAGGCATAAAGTTTTTTTTTTTTTTTTTTTTTTAAATCAAACATTCAAAATGACCACTTTTTTTCCAAATGCTGTAGGATTTTCCTTCATTTGATAGTGTTGCAGAGAGCAGTGGGAACCGCAGCTCAAAGGATGCAGAAAAATCCATCCCTTTGGTGTGAGGATGAAATGGATCCGCACATATTCCCTCAGTCTCACTCTCTGTGTAGCACTAAATGCAGCTGGTTGCCACTCCTTTTCAGACTCCAGGATGGCGTTTGAATTAGTGCGGACATCCACTTCTCCGTGCTTGTTTTCAGTCATTGTCTTTAAATTAAAAATTTTTTTTTTTTTGTACAAAAATATAATCCAGTCAGAATAGAGTGAAACACATTTAAAGCAGGATTTTTGTTCTTTTCTACAGATCAAGTACCGGAATCTCCTCTGTTCTGATCCTCAGTCTCTTCCTATTCAGAGGACTCAGGTGAATAAACATTTATGATGCAAAACATCACACATTTCAATCCCAAAAGTCATGTATTGGAGGGGGAATAGATTTTAAAACAAATTACTGCTACACACTGCAGATCCTTGGCTCTCAATGGCCCTGTGTCAAGAGCGCAAGTTAACAAGACGGCAAAACAACAGTTCCATCAAGATGTTGGGAGACAAACGGAATCTCCGGGTGCTGTGAGAAAGTTCTGGAAGAGCACTAGCAGCCAGAGACCGTCAGCTTGGTACAAGCCATGCGCGTCCCAGAATCTGACCTCTGACAATAGGCATATTCCGAATGGTTAGGCGTGTCCCATTTCACTCCGGGACACTCGAGCCTTGTTGTTAGATGTACTGTTATACATAGTTTGTTTTGGAATACATTCATTCATAATACAATGTCCTCAAGAGGCAAATAAAATAAAAAAAACCCTAACAAATAAAACACATTATTCAAAAAATACAAGGTAGCAGCCTAGAAAGTGCTCCAACTCAAATTTCAAATACTTTGTATAGAACAATAAAAAAATAAATCATTCATCCTTTTCCAACAGCAACAACAAAAAAAAGAAAGTAACACAACCGACATACAGAATCACAGTGCCCTTGTGACTGTCTCAAAACACCAGCCAACAGAATCCACACACCCACACACACTTACTTTCTGGACAGAAGGCAACATTTCACATCGTGGACTGAGAATGAACGAAAGGGGAAGAGTTGTAATGTAAGTAGTTTGTGTACAGACAACAGCGGAGCTACATTTATACATCAAACACAAACCCAGAGACCCCAATTGCCCTCTTAGAACAGAGCCAAACGGGCCAAACAGCACCTCATTCATGCTTTGAAACACTGGAGGGTAAAAACGCAATGCTTGACTGTCCTTATCGGTCTCTTTAAGAGCCTATGTACAAAAAAAGCGCAAACACAAACTACTTCTGTCCGTTCATGCACACACTTTAGCACACATGCTCAATGAAGTACAAAATTGTGTTGAACAAAATAAAAGCATGGCATTTGTTTTATACACGTCGGTAAGCAATAAAATTTGTGCAGACTACATCTCTTACGCTTGCACACGCACTCACAAAAAACCTCAACCTATCCTAACATTTTTTTTTGTTTGTTTTTTTGTTAAACAAGTGCAAATCTTCAAGTTTTCAAATTCATATTTTTATAGCTTTACCATGAACATAAAAATACAACAGTGTTTGTCTTTTATGAGAGATGCTCAACTTATATCTCCCCAACAACGTTTCTCAGCCTTAACGTTTGATACGGCGGAAACCGCTCCATTCCTACTTCTCGTATGTATATTCATACAAATATTCTACACATAACATATGCAACAATATAATCACACATTTTTGCATTGTAAAAAAAAAAAAAAGACAACTCCATTTCAAATATGAAAATATTAAAGTGCAATGGTTTAGGTAAGGTGCTTTACTGAAGGGAGGCAGAAGAGGATCTCCTCTTTACACCGAACCTCCCAATAACCTCCTTCTGCTCCTCTCACAGTGCAGAGTGAGAGAAAGAGGGAGAAAGAGATAGGGGGTGTGGACAAATATTGCCCGCCCCTTCCCTCACTGAGCAGTGCACATTCCTCTGCTGATTTGCTCCAGGTTTAAGGCCTCAGGTAAACTCAAGTAGACAGGCTGGGTCAGTAATCCTCCACCTGCTCCAGCTCACCTCCCCCCAGGAATGAGTAGCCTGCGGAGGTGGGAAACAGGAGAACAGAGGTTGAGAGGTCTGAGGGTTGACTTTCTACAAAAAATGTCCCATCTGGGAGTATACGAATGACTAATTCATAAACATTGCTTGTACTTTTTTCCTTTGAAGCAGGGCAGAAAATGCTTTTCAATAAGTACATCAGTAAATAGATCCTCTTTCCTAGATGAAAAAAATCACTATGACCCAGACAGCAAGAATTTGACAAGGAGCCAGAACGCAGATTAAAACAACAGTAGTTCAAGGGTTATTCTCAATAATGTATGCATGCTGATGGGAAAGGTGAATGTAACCCAGCAGGGGTTTGTGAGTGTTCATGAGAGCGTGCACGCTAACCGAGGATACTGGGGTCAGAATGGAGCATCATGCTAGGCTTTCTCTTCGCTTTTCCTCCCTGAGTGTCATACACACTGCCGCCCTTACTCATATGAGCTGCCTGGAACATTGACTGCAAGGAGAAAAACCAGGAATACTTTAAACAATGGACTAATATATAAATATTAAAACTAATATTGAAAATATTATGGCATGTTTTTTTTTTTTTAAATCCAGTAAAACCATATGCATCTACCTGCAGGGGGAAGTTCATGTTCAATCCAGAGACTTCCTTGGACAGCTGTGGAAAGTTTCAGTACATCAAGACTCACCCAGTGTGCAAAAAAAAAACAACAACAAAAAAAAGCAATGTGCTTTTAAGAATTAAACGTTAAACAAGAAAAATCGTCATTCGCAAACCTGTTGCTGTTGTCTCTGGTGGTTTGCTTTCTGTTTGGCACGGCGCTCCAGGAACTGCTTGGCAAACTCTTTGGCTTCAATGGTATCGCCCAGATAAATGCGGATAAAATCATGAACTTCATATGGAGACTCCACCTCCTTCAGATATGCCACAATGGTGGACACTACAGAGAGAAATAGAAGCATGATAAATTTAATTTCAGCTCCTTTTGGAGAAAAGAGCAGAAAACGAAGCAAATGGCAGATGTGACCGTTACCATCCAGTGAAGAGGAGTTATTTGCAGAGGTGTTGAGAGCGTGGAGCATCTGTTCACACCAAGTGGTGAAACCATCCTGAGGTTTCATCCCCTGAAGAAGCTTCAGAAGTCTCTCCTCATCGTCAGTACGCTTATGCCGATTCAGCAGGTACTGTTCACTGAGAACACAGACACGTTTGCGGTGAACATTGCGTGTAAAAACACTGGTTTAAATGGAGAGGTAAATTGTGTGAGTGCAAATGTTTGTACCTGAGAGAGGGACTGCTGCGGCTGTTCTTCAGGCCAATGTTGCGATGGCTGGCCTGGTTCTTCATGGCCTCATCCCACATGCCCATTGCAGGGTTGCCACCTCCGACCTTCCCTTCCATGCCAGCTCCAGACCACATCCCAGATGGCCCATCACTCCACTGGCCCATTGTCAAACCTCCATGCTGAACGAAACAATGCTATAATGAACTAAAATAACAGCAACCCATTCGAGGAAGACCTCTTGAAACACAAGACCAAACTATTTGCCAGCCATTCAGATGCATATTAAACAATTCACTGCTCATGTGGATGTCAAGATGTTTTTACCCTTTGCTGCTGCTGAGCTCTCTGCTGCTGTTTGTGAAGTCTCTCTGCCTCCAGCTCCAGGAGTCCCATGCTCTTTCCGGTAGCTTTGCCCAGAGACAGAGCTCCTGCCTGGCTTCCGCTCCACCCTGCGCCCCCTGGCATGCTCTGCTGCTGCTGGCTCTGCTGCAGAAACTTCATGATCAATTCCTGCTGCTGACGGCACTGCTGTAAAACACATTAACATTCAAACGTGTTACACATCGTAAACATTTAAGTGTGCAACAGTCGTAGTCTAGTGTGAGAGTGCGCTCACCTGTTTTCGTCTATAAAGCTCCTCCTCCTCTCTCCTCTTCTGTTCCTCCTGCTGCCGGCGCTTTTCCTCCCTCCGTTTCCTCTCCTCTTCTTCACGCTTCACCCTGAGTTCAGCTTCACGCCTCTCCTGCTGGATCTAGCACACGGGCAGCACACGCTCAATTACCGAAAGAGCGATATGGGTGAAGTTTACACATTCAACATGACATGTGATTCCTAGAAGAGTGATTAATTAGTGACATTGCAGTCCTGCTGAAGACCAAAGTATACTTTGGTTTTTACGTATACGGTATACGTATAGTGAGTGTTACGTTAAATTCTTCATAAGCGTAGTACACATGTACTGTAAGCATGCAGCTTAATTTTTATAACTGTATTCTGTCCGCAAGTTGGCAAAACTACCCTGACCGGCTGTTTCGAAAAAAGAAACAAGATTATACAAAAAAAAAAAAAACCCTACTGGAGACGGCAATAGATGCCTACGATAATGAATGCTTCTGGAGAGTAATAGCACAGACACCGGACAAGATCCAGGCTATGCACTCAACTGTACACATTTGCTAAACATTCACATCAAAAACGAAGTACTTTGGGTTTTAGTCATCAATGAACCCTTGTTCAAGACAAGACCAATGTACTCTAACAGGACTTACTGTTTTACTATAGCATATGTTGAATGGCACTTTCAAGATTACATAAGTTACGTACTTTCTGCAAATGTTCAAGAGTTGGACCCTGAGTGGAGTTACTCATGGTTAAGTCCCACAGACTGGTCTCACCGCCTACAAAACAGAAAAACCAGTGGTGTAACAATAGCACTTCACAAAATAAAGTGGCTATTACAAAGCATCAATGCAGCTGGTATTACCTGACTGCTGAGAGACTGAGGTAGGCATGTCCCACATGGGCCCGGTGTCTGGCACTGACATGGACCTGTTCATCGCAGGCATCATTCCAGTCTCCCCACACCTGAGACCCAAACACATCACTCACAAACCCAAAACACAAGTATATACTTTGTCGGCTGATGCATAATTTGCAAGTCGGTGATACCTGTTCATGTGCTGAAATCTCATCTGAAGTTGTTGGTACAGGGCTGCAGTGGCAGCTTGTTCTAACTGTTTCTTCAATAGCTCCTGGTCCATGTTCCCCTAAAGCAACAGAAAAACAGACAAAAAAAGTTGTACTTCAATCCAACTTGAATACTTTAAACTTTATTTTTCGGAATGTTTTTTAGGATTGGATAGTAGAGAACAGTCAGGAAATGACACAGTAGAACAGGAGGATATGGGAAAGGGAAAAAGCCTTAAAAGGAAGCGAATTTGGGTCACCTGTAACATGACCTCAATATCTCGGAGCACTGATCTGATAGGTTAAAGATCTGCCGACTACTTGAATATTTTACAAAAGCAACAAGCAACTCAAGGCTGTGCTTGATTTGACCATGGTTAGGGGTTTAAGATTAGAGGTCGACCGATAGTGGATTTTACCGATACCGATAGCTAGGTTGGACAACACTGGCCGATACCGATTAATCAACCGATAGTTTTTAAAGATCATGGTAAAAATCATTGTAACACAAAGCCCTGAGTGGCTTAATACTAATACATGGCACAAAGCATCATCAAACCCAATTCTGGATATTTCCTCACCAGAAGTGGAGGAGGGGAGGGGCCGGGAGAGAAAGGCACACGCCCCCACATCTTGATGACTTCACCCAGGGGCTGAAATCCCTCATCACAGCCCCGTTTGACCAGTAGGTTCATGGTGAAATACCCCGCCTGAAACCACTCACACATCTCCACTGTAGTGAATGGACCTGAAAGAGAGACAACCAATACAGCCCACCATTTTATGCTGCAATGAACAAATAAAAACCCTCCAAGATTGACGTGGTAGTGAGAATTACCTTGAATCTCCCCTTGAGGGTCTTTATAGAACCACTTCATTGCTGATTCGTGGGACAGGGGCAGAGCGCTGGCGCTGGAGTGCGGGAGAGTGTGTGGGGTTGAGTGAGAGTGTGTGTGTGCATTAGGGTGTGTGTGAGTGTGTGCCGCAGTGATGTGGCTCTCCTGAAGCGCTTGAGTGAAACATTCCTCTTCAAGGGACGTGTCTTGCAAGGACGCCACCATCTTCTCAGCCTCCTTTAAAAGACAGATTTACTTTTTAGTTTGAGCTTCTATCATAAGAATGTAAAGCAATAAAATAAGCAAACACACACTGACCTGCTGAAGATGCTTCATGCCATCTTCCTCCTCTGTGTCTCCCCCTACTGTTGGAAGGTCAGTGCCAGTGGTTGAGAGAGGAGAGGAGCTCTGCGTCTGTGGTGTGGTGCTACCTGCTGGAGGTGCATCTATAGAAACAAATCTAGTCTTAGTCCAGTGTTGTTTTCCATTGCATGTTCTTGGAAAAAAAGGTAGGGGGAAATCAGAAAAAGAGAGGAAGCAAGAGATAGAGTACCTTCAGCTGGTTGGGGTGCAGGTTTTGAGGGAGGAGTGACTATGGGTTTGGGAGTCTCTTCCTCTGCAACAGGGTGCACAGGGGCAGGAGCAGACACAGCATGAGATGATGACTTTCTATCTCCATCACACACAGTTATTGCCTCACATGCTTCCGCTGCAAAAAGAAGAGAGGCGAATTTAGAAAACAGCAAAAAAAAAAAAAATAATTGTGAGGCAACACTTTCACGTGAGAAATAGAAGACGCTAATGGTTTAATGTTCTATCCTGGTCAGAGCAGGTGACATGATGCAGAACAAAAGGCAGCAGTCACTTCCTGCTAAACGTGCCGGATACAACATCAAATCAGATTATTTTCTTAAAGAGTTTTCTTACATTTATCAGCAGGGCTGTCCTTCTTCTCCTGACCACCCTCCTCTTCCTCCTCCAGAGCCTCAAATTCCAGTTCCTGGTCTTCAGGGATTGCATCTCTGGAGCTTTTCTAAAGGGTCACACAAACATGATTGAATCCATTTCTTTCTTTTATTTACTTAACAGGAAGTTACTTAACAGACATTGACATTTTTTTTGAAGAAGCAAACCTTGATGCACATGAAGGCTCCAGAAGAATCAAAGGTTCCCATTTCCCCTTCTTCTTCATCGGTGCACCACTCAGGCAGACCATCTCGTTCGTCCTCTCCTCCCTCACTTCCAGCCCTTCTACGTCCACCTTCTCCATCTCGGAAGTCAAAGTCAAACTTCCTACGACGGCCATCCCCACTGCTGTGATCACGCCAACCTGCTGAACGAGGACCCCCATCTAGATGAAGAAAAAGATCAGTTAAAAAATTCAAATAAATAAAATAATAATAATTAAAAAAAAAACAACAGAAGTGAAAGTACCATCACGACGACCTCCAGCAATCCTCCAGCTTCCCCCAGGTTCTGCTCCATCATCGTCCTCCTGCTCCTCTCTGAGTATACGCCAGTTATCGCTGTCTGAGCGTGCATAGTCCTTCCTTCCTCCTGCTCCGCCCTCCTCAAAACCACCACGCCCACCATCACGCCTCAATGGCTTTTCAAAGCGCCGCTCACCTCTGAAACAGCAAATACTAATGATCAGCATAACAGAACATTTAAACATCTCAAATTTATTCTGAGAGTGGCTGTTCATTCTGTACCAATGTTTTGACAAATTTAAGTTACAAAAATGCAAGTTATAAACATACTGATATTTAGACAAACATGTACATCATATACAAAACTTAATGTACAAATGACTGTAAAGCCTAACCTGTCATCCCAGCTCTGACTGCGGTGCATCTCTCGTCCTCGGCCAAAACCGACCTCTTCATCCACACTTCTTTGGTAGAATCCACCCTCTCCTCTGCCTCTCCCTGCAGACAAACAAAAGATGATTAAAACACCTTTTTAAAATATTATTCCATTAACAATATCAATAATATGCATTTAATAATGTACTTCATTTCTTGAGAACAAATGAAATGTGACCTGGATATTTCTTGCGATTCACCCAAATGTGTGCAGCACAATGTAATCATGATTTGTAATTATTTACAAAAGATGAAGAAACGCATGTAACTGGAAGGACGATCTTCACCATAGTCAACATGACACACACAAAACAAATCATTTATTTATTACTCATGTCCATTCTGAAATTATTTATTCAAGTTAAAATGTTATTTCTGCACTAGCATCAACAAATGGGTTGGTCTACGAAAATGTCATCTCTGCAACACCATTGGTCACAACCCACCTCGACCACCTCGAGTGCTTCCACGCCCTCTAGCTACACCTGCTGGTACAGCTCCACCTCCTTTACCCATAAGCCTTAGCACAGCCACACTGTTCACAGACATGGAGAAGTTTCTCTGAAAAGTGAGAGAATTTAAGTGAAAAAGTTGACTGATATGCATACAAAAAAAAAAAACAATATTACTGTTATTATCCAAAGAAACATGGATGAAATTTGCCTCGTGACCACTACACTATGCATCAGTGAAGCCAGAGAAGAGTGGACTCACCTGCTCCTCCTCAGTCAGGGGCACCAAGGCCAACGGCTGCTGAGGCTCTTCCTGCAGGATAGCAGCAAATTCCTTATCCTGCATGTCCTCAGGGATCTAAACACACAAACAAAATCTCTATTAAGTATGTAACCGGCAAACAATTATTGATTCTTATATTAACACTTGAACTACAATAATGAAAAGGCTCTTGATGTAAACAGGTGGTTTGTTCGGTTTAATTTATTTGACTTTACTGCAGGAGTTTCTCACCTTGTTATCTTTGACATAAAGTGCTAACATCTCCTCGCGGCCATAGCGGTAGTCGGCCAACTTGGACTTTGGCATTGCAGGGGAAGGGGGAGGGGACGTCACACTCCCCCCTCTGGATAGTGCACGGAGCCTGAAGAAAGCAGACACTGTCATAATTATTTCCATCACCCATTTAAAAACAATTAATCAATCTGGATTCAAGATTGTGTATATGCAGAAAATGATAAGAGATTGATATTTTATTTATAAATTCACAAAGATCACAAAGAAAGGGGAAACATCGGTTTCCTCCTGTTGACACTTATAGGGAAGTAGGACAGAAAAAAAAAACAACAACGAATGTGGCAGTTCATAAATTTACTGCACACCAAATAATAAGGGGAAAAGTCAGATTATCCAAAACAAATTTTAAAAGTGTTTATCAGGTCAAGAAACCTGCAGCTTTGAGTTTCTCAGTCATGTTTTAGTTTTGTTTTTAGTGGTGCTGCATTAGTTAGAAATCAAATCAATGAAAGAAGAAAAAAGAGTGTTCCTCCAACATTCTGCCAAAAAGTTTTTTTTTTGTCAAAAATCCTAAATATTTGGCGAGTGCCAAATGCAAGTAAAAATTGGTTTTGGCAAGTAAAGGATGGTAGAGGAGGGACGGTAAACAAGCAGAGGGATGGTAACTAAAACAGTTTCATTAGGTAAGAGCTGCGTCAGAAAATGAAAATGATTTTTGGGCAACGTATTGAATTTTGGATCATGGCTCCACATTTCCTGACCATAAATGCACACCTGCAAGAAAGAGCATTAATTTGAAGTAATACTATCTGAAATACGTATATTACCATTCTGGACCGAAGTTAAGTGTCTCAGCAGTCATATTCTGTATGTCCAGAGGGCTCAGGGTTTCTGTTAACCAAAGGAAAAACATTGAGGTTTTTGAGTCTCATTTATCATAATCAGAATTAGGGATGTCAACGATTAATCGATGATCGATTAATTGTCGATAAGAGATGCAATCGATTAAAGCTATCGATGGTCGATTAAGCGGTTTAATTTTGGGCTGCAGAATTAGGTCAGCTATTAATCGATGATCGATTAATTGTCGATAAGAGATGCAATCGATTAAAGCTATCGATGGTCGATTAAGCGGTTTAATTTTGGGCTGCCTACGGCTCATGCGCAAAACACGTGCGAGCGGCTGTGAGTGACGGTGACGGTATATAAATGCATCATCATTCACTCATAATTACAAATTAAGCTTTTAATGTCATTTCAACTTTAAAAGTACATTAAAATAGAAACAACACAACGTTCTTCAACATGGAATGCAATAGAAATGTAGTAACAGTCATTTCCCCAGATAATTGTTTCATATTTGAAACAATTAGGTGAAGGTTGCAAGGCTGCGGGAGGGAAGGATAGGCTATTCATTCCTACAACTTGTTAATTCGTTCCTACGACTTATTAATTTGTGGCCACTGTCCATGTTTCATTAATTTTGTTCCTTAAATAACCCATGATTTAACTAAAATGAGGGAACAAATTAATACATCGAACGAATTCTTAATTCATGGCCTTGAAATCTTTCATTTCCCTTCCGCATGTTTACCACAGTAAGAGATGCGAAAACAGTGATAAAAAGTGAATGACAATAAAATAAACCTGCGAAATTAGAGGGTTAGACGGGAGTGGCTTTTGCACATCCTGTCATGCCGGTGACTGCGTGCTGCTGCAATAGACGCATTTTGCTGCATTAAAGTTAACGATTAATCGATTAATTGATCGTTAATCTAAACGACGATCGATCATGGAAATGATCGAAAATTGACATCCCTAATCAGAATAAACACACCAAAATGTGAGATTAAAAAGATACAACAAGCATGTCTTGCTTACCTTGTCCAAAGAACAGGACTGTAAAGGACCAGTATGAACTCGGGACAGGAATGAGGTGGTTCTGTCAGAACCGGTACGGTGGTTCTGTATACTGAGGTGGACTTAGTAATTCTAAACTCTGTATGAATATTATAATAGCTGCCAGTTTCACAGAGATAACGGCTGATGAATATCTAGCCAGATATAAGAGCTCCAAAAGATGGCACAACACCGTAACGTGCCAGTAACTTCAGATCTTTTAAAAGAAAAGATTCAGCAATTTGAAAACACTTTAGAGAGAAATAGAGGGAAAAAACACACTATGATTAAGAATTTGTGGCAGCATAAATAACAGCAACTGCTGTTTGAAAAACTTTCAGGGCAGTTTGTAATGCCGTAACTATTGCTGGGTAACTCTTCTCTCAATTCTTGATCTCTTTTACTTCTATTCTGAATTTTTGTGAGTTATTGTTTCATAGGCAAGCATTCAGCTCCCAACTCCTCACACCTGCAGAGAAAAAAAAAAATACTGAGCAACACTGATTGCTTATAGTGCAAAATATAAACGCATGCGCATTACATGCATCCTTAACTAGGCAGAATACGGTATTGCTGGAACACCACTCTCTCGTGAACGCGCATACAACAGTTCGTGGAAGCTAGAGATTAAAGTTTTAAATATAGATATTTTTCTAACACAAATGCATTGATTCGCTTCAGGAGGACTTTATTCAACCCCGGTGCTGCGTGGAGCACTTTTTATGATGGATGCACTTTGGACTATTGAAAAATAACACCCATTCACTGCCATTATAAAGCTTGGAAGAGCCAGGACATTTTTTAATATAACTCCAATTGTATTCGTCTGAAAGAAGAAAGTCATATAAACCTAGGTTAGCTTGAGGGTGAGTAAATCATGGGCTAATTTTCATTTTTGGGTGAACTATCCCTTTAATGGAGAGACTGGATGGAATATTTTTACATTTAAAAACTATTTTATCACAGGCAGTGTTATGTAAGTATTATTTAGCCTATATACTATTATAGTACTTATTAATATTTTAAATTAGCTTTTTTAATTTTTCTGTTTCTTTATTTTTTAAATTTAGTACCTAAATTTTGAGTTAGTGGCTAAGGGAGCATTTATCATTTTTAATTAAGTTTATATACATATATAAAATTAATCAGCTTTATTTCAGTTGAGTTTTAGATTTAGTTTTAGTTAACAATAACAACACTGATCACAGGACTATTATACAGTCCATATTATACATTTTGCATACTTACTGATCCATCACTTAAAATAATTTTAATAACAGTTTCAACAGCTAAAGTAGGCCTATACAACTTCTGTTACATGCAAATATAAATAGGCTTATAACATTAATTTTAAAACCTGAGTTAAACCTGCTGTATTTTAACTACTTATGATTAATCCACTGAATCCCAGATTTTTTCCCAGCTAAGTGAGCACATAAACAACAAGAGTCCGAAACTGCTTAGTTTCTCAAAAAGACCTAGTAGCAAACAATAAAGTAACAATTTAATATTTAACTTACAGGCAATTGTGGTGACAATCATACATACATTTCCTATAAATTTAACAATAAAATCTACAATTTTAGAATGTGTACCAAAAAGTTACTTAGTTAAACATTCTTGATATTTTAGTAGTAGACCCATCAAATATTATATGAACCAAATATAGTAGTTTTATCTGTATTTCATATACTTCACGATTTCGACAAGGACACCTTTCAGAGGGGCAATGAAACAGCTCTGGTTATGTGCCCATTAACACAAACATGTAAAAATGTACACGAAATCAACTTATTTTGCACTTTCTTTATAACTGACACATTTGTGTAAAAACATCAACAAATGCGTTTAGACACATCAAACTCGGCAATAGTTACAAAATTAGCTGGTGGGATTAAATGGGTTAACACTTTGCTAAAGCCAAACAAGTCTTATAGGCTAAATTATAGGCTAGTTCAAGTTATAGTTCAGCATCTTAATAAAGATGAACGGAACTGAACTAAAACCCTTCTGTGAGAACTTTCCAAACTACAATCATAACTCCACAAGCAGCAGCTCAGCTCAAGAGTAACACTTGTCGCGCTGTTATGCAACACAAACAAGCCTGAAACTGAGAGGCGTTTTCTAATGAATGTTAAGAAGTAATCTAATTCTAAACAACGAAACAAGTCTGAGAAGTTTTAAGGAGACCAAGAGCAGGAAACGCAGCAGTAACCTCTCAAATATGCTGGCGCTGCGCCCTCGCGCCTCGGTCATAGACTGTATAAAAACAGGCCTCGCTGCAGGCCTTCACTACTCCACTACGAGCCCTTCAACCATCTGACTTAGCACGATTAACGCTAACGACATAAATGTGTGATTACCACTAAAATGTTGTTACCAACCAATGCACAAAACACACTTCCCATTAAAAAGTTGAAAATGATTCAGCACGCACCTCTTCTGCGAGCCTGCTGGCCAGCTAGGCTAAACTAGCCAGCCACTGTTTTCTCCAGAGTTGGATCTTCTTTAAAGAACTCACTCGTTCTGCACCGACGGTCTGAACTACTGGTGTCTCTCGGTTTTCAACACTTGTCTTGTGTGAGTTCGATGCCGAATTGTTTGTCTATTTTCCCCCTGTATCTGCAGCGGTCGCAATGAGTTTTTCTGTCTCGCTCGGTCTTCTTGTTGTTTGTGTTTTACAAAAATGGCTGTTGGACATGAACCACATGAGAAATTCATCCAATGAACCGCGAGGCTCTTCTTCTTCTTTTGGTTTGACGCAGGCTCGAAAACTAAAATAGCGCATTACCGCCATCCACTGCTAGAATCTTGAAGAACATATTTAAACTTGAACGATATTATTATTATTATTATTATTATTATTAATAATAATAATACTATTACTTTTGGGGGTTTTGTCATTGCTTTTGTTGTGTTTAATTTATTTTATTTTCTACATTTGTGAACTTAAATCTCTCTCTCTCTCTCTCTCTCTCTCTAGCATTACGGAGCAAAAACAATGGGGATACAGTAATAATAAATAAATAAAATAATTATTAAAAATTGCAATTTATTTTGAAAAAAGCAATGCAAATAAAGAATAAAAAAAAATTTGTGCTAAATGATGCTAATAAATGTAAAACCGAATAATATATTCTGTAGTTTAATTTTTTTATATTTAAATTTAAAAAAAATATTTTAATATTGAAGTTTTTCTTCTTCTTTTCTTTCGTTCTTTAATGATTTAAAACAACAAAACATTACAACAATATACATATTAATACTAGGGGAGCAAGGGGGGAAAAGAATAATAATTAAAGAATATATTATGAAGAAAAAGGGGGAGAAGAATTTACAGTTGGGTTAAAATTAAATTGAAGTCTTTTTTTAACATAGGCTACACCAACTTCTTTAGTTACGGGATCTTTCAGTCAGCAGTGACAGCGCAACTGCAGGAATGGTGCGTCAGGTGAGTGGCGAGCAGTTATTTGACTATCATTGTATGGCAAATGAGCACCCCGGGACACTTTCTAAGAAGTTATTCAAAGGAGATTTTGAAGGAGAGCGGTTTCATTTCAATATAATGGATCACCGGACTGTTTTGCTGGTGTTTTTCTGCTTTCTGCTCGTCACTGTGCGCTCAGAAGTGCAGAAAGATTTTTCACCTGAATGCCGTGAATTCATGTATATGGGCACGCCCCCGCGGGGTCTGGAGAACCGCTCACTGAAAAAGATCTGCCAGCGTTATAACGGCAAGCCCCGGTATGTCACTCTGTATGATGTGGTGGATCACATCCCGGTGTATTCTGCATACACTTTCAAACGCTCCGACGGCTTCAAGAAGGTTGATGTTCCTTGGATGTTCGAGCCTCAGGTAACCAGTTCTCATTTCACTCATAATGAGTAAAGTTTTAACCACTGTATCAATAGCTTTGTAGACTCGATGCACAAAAACAAGGCATGAAAAACAAGGTTTAGATTTGGAGCAATTCTTTTCAACTCAACCTGCTGAAAAAACTGAACTGATCTCATCTGGTCTACTATTTTGGTCTGTTGGCTGGTTTTAAACATGCTTCGGGCACTTTCCAACTGGTCAGACTGTGAAACCAGCTGCCAAACAGCTAAACCAGTTGAACACCATTTTGGCCATGCTGTGAGACCAGTTTAAACCAACTAAGACCAGCAAGCAAGCCATCTTAAGCTGTTTTTACCAGCAGGGAAGCTGATTTGCTGGTCTCCCAGCCTGACCATGAAAAGCGTCAAACCCACCTTTACAAACAAAACCATCAAACAAATTTAGGCTGATTGTATAGTTATATTTTCCATAAGGTACATATTTTATGTACCTACTGTTTAAAATATCTTGAAATTCTGTTGTTGTTGTTGTTACATAAATATTCTGTACTCTCTGTAGCTCTCCACAGAATCAGACTCTGGTGAGATGCAGCCATTTCCTCCCAATGATGTCCATGACAGTTTTTCGGACGCCCAGGCCATCTTGGAAGACTACTCAAACATTGTTGATTTCGAACGAGGCCATTTGAACCCCGACGAGCACCAGGCTCACCCCGACGACAAGGCAGCCACGTACACCCTCACCAATGTCGTCCCACAGGTCCGC
Organism: Sinocyclocheilus rhinocerous; assembly: GCF_001515625.1. NCBI lineage: Eukaryota > Metazoa > Chordata > Actinopteri > Cypriniformes > Cyprinidae > Sinocyclocheilus > Sinocyclocheilus rhinocerous. Next base: position 273,995 of record NW_015632463.1, read on the forward strand.
GAGTTCAACGTGGGCCACTGGAAACAACACGAGCACATCATCCGCCGTCGACTCAACAACTACTGCCGCGGTAAGGCGTACATAGTCACGGGGGTCACCACATCTGGTAGGATGATCCGTAGATACAACATCGACCGAGTGGCCGTTCCTACCTACCTGTGGTCGGCATACTGCTGCGTAGATTACGATCACAATGCCCCGTTCGATGAGCGATCCAAATTCCCGGTCTTCGCAGCTCATGGGCTCAACGAGAAAGAAGGAGCAGAGGTCATAGAGATGTCTGTGCAGCAACTGGAAGATTTTTTGAAGAAGAACACCTTTGTGGACAAGAGGTTTCAGATTTTCTTTGGGAACTGTGAGCCTAATGATGCCATAATGGCAGTCCAGACTTAGGTGTCTTCATCTTGTTTCTCTATCCTGTTGATGCCTAAATTCATAAACAAAAATCTTTCAACTGTCAGAATTGTGTTCTGTAGAATGAATATATACGCTCTTAAATAAAAGGTTCCATATTTTACAATCTAATGACACAGAAAAAGCCATTTTAGGTTCCACTGAAAACATTCTTTAGTTCTTTACAAAAAATTTTTGCATCTACACTTCCGTTCAAAATTTGGGGTCAGTGAGATTTTTTGAAAGAAGTCTATTATTGTTTACCAAGGCTGCATTTATTTGATGAAAGATAAAACAGTAATATTGTGAAATATTATTACAATTTAAAATAACTGCTTTCTATTTGAATATATTTAAAAACTGAATTTGTCTTGTGATAGCAAAGCTGTCTTCAGTGTCACATGATCCTTTAGAAATCATTCTAATATACTGATTTGGCACTTAAGAAACATTTCTTATTATTATCAATGTTGAAAACCATTATGTTTGAAACCATTATCCATTTTTTTAATTGGAAATTTTGTAACATTATAAATGTATTTTCTGTCACTTTTGACCAATTTAATGCATCCTTGCTGAATAAAACAATTTTATTAAAAACTAACTAACTAAATAAATGAATAACGGACCCCAAACTTTTGATTGGTAGTGTCTGTGCTTTAAAAACCTAGAAATCAATTAAAGAACATTTTGAGAATAATACCCTGAAGAATATTCCCTAAGATGCATTTTACTTAACTGTGTATGATTATGGGCAAAAAACTAAAATAATTGGATATGACACTATTCACTTTTCATCTTTTTTTTTTTATTTGAAGGGTAAAAATCTGTATCCATTTCCTTTAGCCTTGACCGGTAGAATGAAGATCCAATTTCAGTTTCAGAAATATTTTATATCTTCTAATTAAGATACATGAGAGGACTGAAAAGAGTGATGAAATGAGAGAGATTTATTGACTATAATCATCTGGGGCCTTGGGGGTTTTATTAGGTCCATTAACTTCTTTATAAGCTGCAACAACTAAATCTTTTCTCACTTTGTAAGCATGTTTACTGCAATTTATCTGAATACTGTAACTCTTCTAAAATAAAAATTGACCACTTGATCTTCTCTGTTTGCCTGCAGTCTGTCAATTATCAATATAAAAACATGAAAAACATGACTCAACAACATAAAAGCTCTAGGTGTTCTGGATAAATATTTTCAAAATAAAGCTGATATCAAACTCCTACTGCTTGATCAATTTAATATGTACACTATCGATTCTTTTCAAAGATAAAAGTTGCTTTTGTGTGTGCATATAAGATTAACAATTTTATGAATGTGAGATAGCTCATGTAGTATCAGATAACCAAATTAAAGTGGCATAAAGAGGCGGTGAACGGAGCCCCATTCCTTCCTAATCCCTTGTTTGCACAGGACACAGACTCCATACAGACAGGCTTATCTCTGTATTCCTTTTTCTTTCATCACCTCTTCACACTCTATTGAGGACTGTTTGTTCTCTCACGATGGGGAGTACAGAATAGCCTGATTTACATTTTATAAGACAGCCATACAAGTCACCCATAAAGATGATTAGCTCTACAGAAAAGAGGACCTGCATTTACATGGAGAAAGAGAGAGATAATAGTTTGTTCTGGGAATTTGTGATAAGGTTTCTGCACAGCATTTTCCTGAACCATCATGCCTCTCCCTCATTTTATCGATTACTCCTTCCAAAGAAAGTTGCTGGTTAAAATGAGAGGATTACTATTACTTGTGTGATTTCACACACACACACACACACACACACACACGCACACACACACACACACACACACACACACACACACACACACACACACACACACACACACACACAACTATTCCCAGTATGCAATAGTTAGTACCTGCCAAAAGTGGTGCAAGGAAGGTCAACTGGTACACCGGCGTCAGGGACTTGGGTACCCAGGGCTCATTGATGCATACGGGGAGTGAAGGCCAGCCCATCTGGTCCAATCAAATTGCTCAAATTGCTGAAAAACTTAATGTTGGCACACAACTATTCCCAGTATGCAATAGTTAGTACCTGCCAAAAGTGGTGCAAGGAAGGTCAACTGGTACACCGGCGTCAGGGACTTGGGTACCCAGGGCTCATTGATGCATACGGGGAGTGAAGGCCAGCCCATCTGGTCCAATCAAATTGCTCAAATTGCTGAAAAACTTAATGTTGGCCCTGATAGAAAGGTGTCAGAACACACAATGCATCACAGTATGTTATGTATTGGGCTACATAGCCACTGACTGGTCAGAGTGCCCATGATGACCCCTGTCCACCGCTAAAAGTGCCTACAATGGGCATGTGAGAGTCAAAAGTGGACCATGGAGCAATGGAAGAAGGTTGCCTGTTCTGATGAATAATGTTTTCTTTTAGATCTGATGGATGGCTGGGTGCATGTGCATCATTTACCTGGGGAAGAGATGACAGCAGATGCACTATGGGAAGATGGCAAGCTTTGGGATGCAGTGTTATGCTCTGGGCAACGTTCTGCTGGAAAACCTTGGGTCCTGGCATCATGGGAATTTTAATTTGTCACATACCACATAATCCCTAAAGATTATTGCAGACCACCCCTAATGGCAATGGTGTTCCCTGATGGCAGTGGCCTCTTACAGCAGGATAGTGCACCCTGCCACACTGCACAAATTGTTCAGGAATGGTTTGAGGAACATGACAGAGAGTTCAAGGTTTTGACTTGGCCTTCAAATTCCTCAGATCTCAACCTGACTGAGCATCTATTGGATGTGCCGGGCCAACAAATGCGATCCATGGAGGCCCCACTTTCATCTTGCAGGACTTAAAGGATCTGTATAAATGTGGTTTTCCTTGAGCTAGAAAAAATAGCAATGTGAAAATGTGTCAAAATGTTAAAATGTTGTATCCTAGATCCATGTAAAGCCCCATCTGTACAAGTTCACCTGGATGACACGCTCTTCTCTTTTAGGCAAAGTCTCACCGGTTCTGTTTTGCTTATCTAATCAATGCTATTCAAAGTAACCAGCTTCGAATTCCTCTCACTCATTCATTCTATCAAAGAAGCACTCAAGTAAGACTGTCGAGAAGCTCCTTTGACTAAAATGCATCCCTCCGTCGTCCTTCTGGTCCTTGCCATCACAACATGGCTCTCTGAACACTGGGGAACTGCAACCGTGGTTGAAGACTTCAACCATGTTGAGAGATGCAAGGACTCGCTGTATATGGGCACTCCACCACGAGGCATCAGAGATAGCATGCACAAGAAGATCTGCCAGCGCTACGCTGACAAACCTAGATACGTGACCCTGTACGACTCCAAAAACCGTATCCCGGTTTACTCCGCATACACCTTCAAGAAAACAGAGGGCGATCGGCGTGTGGACTATCCCTGGATGTATGAACCTCAGGTATGAAACTATTCATTTTAAGAATAAAAAGTACAAAAACTGTCCCTGGGATGGTCCCTTTCAAAAGGTACAAATATGAACCTTGGAGGTGTACCTTCTGAAACCCCAGTGACAGCCTTTGTACCTTTTATCTGAGAGTTTGAGGACTGCCTTTCTTTGTTACAATTGCAATGAAGTGTTGACCTTCTTCCCAGCTTGCAGAGCTTGATGGGAATGGGAACATGTTGCCGTTCCCCACCGGATACTTACACATGAAGTTTGAGGACAGCCAGGCGGTTTTGGATGACTACTCCGATGTGGTTCTGTATGAGAGAGGCCATCTGAATCCAGACCAGCACCAGTCAGACCCCCAGGACCGAGCAGCTACCTATGCGCTCACCAACGTCGTGCCAGAAATACGTGAGTTCAACATCGGACCATGGCGGGAACACGAAGAGCGCATCCGTGTGCGCCTCAACAATTTCTGCCGGGGCACAGCCTACATTGTAACTGGGGTTACCACTACTGGAAACATGATCCGACGCAACAACCAGGACCGTGTTGGCATCCCTGAAGAAGTGTGGTCTGCCTACTGCTGCACTGACTACGACAGGAACGCACCACACAATGTACGCATCCGCTTTCCGACCCAAGCAGCCCTTGCCAAGAATGCAAAGGAGGGAAACAGAGTCCAAGAGCTCACAGTGCAGGATCTGGAGAACTACCTGATAAACAAAATGTCCGTGGACAAGAACTTCCAGCTGTTCTATGATAACTGCAACTCACCTTCACCTCTTCCTGCCTACCTTCATTATGCCAAATGATCTGTCTTACGTTCAGCTTATAGCTTTGGTTGTGGTTTCATTTTTCTTGCTTTCTTCTTTCCTGTAGCTTCTCTGTAAATTACTGTACAATTATTTAGAAATTTTGTAGAGTCAGTTTTGCAGAATGTTAAATATAGTGGTTTGCAATGTTATACACTACTGTTTAAATATTTGGGGTAGGTAAGTTTTTTTTTTTTAATTAGTAGAACTTTGCTTTGTTCCTGAAAATTACATTTCAAATAAATGCTGTTCTTTTGAACTTTATGTTCATCAAAGAATCCTAAAAAATGTATCAGTTTTCACAAAAATATTATGGAGCATCTGCAACAAGCAACAACTGTTTTCATCATTGATAATACTAACAAATGTTTCTTGAGCAGCAAATCAGTATATTAAAATGATTTATGAAGGATCATGTGACACATAAATAAAATAAAATAAAAAAATCTTACTGGCCCCAAACTTTGAATGGTAATGTACAGAATATAGACTTATAAAACTATTTAATTCAATAGCCATATTGAGGATAATAAATGGAAATTTGTCCCTTCATGGTGTAAAACAATGGTTGTGTAAGTAACATATTTCCTGTCAGCTCTCTGCCTACAACAGTTTTATTGCTTTTATCTTAACATTAATCATCCTATATATGCATAGTGTAATCATGACAAACTGCCTCAGTTCACATACACATGTTCAGTAACTCATTGACACCGCCTTAAGTTTTAGGTTGGGTTTTTTTTAAAGCTGAAAAGGCTGATTTTGTGTGGTATAAAATGATATGTGAAAAATAAAAACTAAAACAAAAACAAAAACCCTGACTTGTCATACTTTTCCAACCTAATTTTTTTCTTTGGTATTTTCATTTTGTTCTTTCAATAAACATGACTGATACAAACCAATAAAATACCTAAGGAGAAATTTCTAGTTGATTTTCAACATTACAGCAAAATATTATCTATGATTGATATCAGGCATCATTTCCAGTAACTGACACATGTATCAAATCAATATAACATTGTGAGAAACAGGGAGAGAAAGAGTAATGAATATAAAGGACATTTTTATTACAAGACCTTTAAAGGGGTCATATGATGCTTTTTTAAAGATCATTATTTTGTGTATTCAAAAACACTGGGTGAAAATGTCTCCATGTCTCTTTTATCAATGTTGAGTTTAATAAGTTTTATTATTTTGTGATTATTGCTCAACATTATAAGGATGGAGGGGGAAAATAATTGGCATGGTAAAAAAAAAAGTGAAGAGTAGATGAATTTGAAAGACAGAGTTGTGTGCAAATGGGCCTTGAAACCCACTAAAAACCGCACTTACTGGGATGGTCAAACAAGAGCATCTGCCACATCATGGTGACATATTCTAATTAACTATCTATTCTTTAAAGCAACACAAATACAGCTCCCTACACTTTAAGGCAGGGGTCACCAAACTCGGTCCTGGAGGGCTGGTGTCCTGCAGAGTTTCGCTCTAACTTGCCTCAACACACCTGCCTGGAAGTTTCAAGTATACCTAGTTAGAGCTTGAATAGCTGGTTCAGGTGTGTTTGATTAGGGTTGGAGCTAAACTCTGCAGGACACCGGCCCTCCAGGATTGAGCTTGGTGACCCCTGATTTAAGGAATGGGACCATTAGGAAATACAGCCTTTATGAAAGTGCACAAATAATTCACAGGTCACACAGGACGAGTCTTCAATGACTGACCACTGCAAACCAATACCATGAACGAGATTAGCAAGCTTGTGGGACATTCCTTTCATTTTTAAGGACATAATCTAATCTCAGAGAGACACAAATGAGGAAGGATAAGCAAATACCACGAAGCGAATAAGGCTGAGTAAGCCTTAACTCTCTCTCTCAAACTCATATTCTTCTTTTTGCTTGTATTCCTTTCTGTAAATTGTCTTTAGTTAATATCATTATTGGCAGTTGTAATTTTGTGTCTATTCATAGTATAATAAACGAGATTCTTGCTTTCTTTGCTGCTGGTTAACTGTTATGGAAGACTTGGAGAATGTGGCTCAAGGTAAACGACCAAAGTCCCCTGATCCCAGATCATCAGACCACATTGACAAGTCAGATGCCTGTTATCTTATTAATCACAATGCCCCAGGCAGGGACTTTACCCAGTCTAAAAATGATCACGGGATCCAACTATACAACATTAAAGCTGCTACAAGGTGTTCAGAAGACATAGTGCTAAAGAGGGCCCAGGTGCCCGGACCATAATCCATGCCTGAGTAAGGTAAACTATTTCTACAGTTGTGACCAAAACCATGGCTGGCTGTAATTCAGTATTTGTACACTAGATGGTGGTGCTGTCAAAAAAAAAACAACAAAAAAAAAACAACCACATTCTTAGTTAGAAAATACTATATAATACTGTATAATAATAGCTTTAATAACTACACACACAAAAAATACAACATTAAAATAGTTTTAGCTAAGGCACAATCTATTTGTTTAGCTTGTTTAAATTTACAGTCGCCAAATTATAAGTGCTTCTAGTAAAGATTAACAAATGAACCCTCAAACGTGAGATCAGTGTCGTCACGGGATTGCACACAGAAACTCTGAATGTATATTGAGCAACACAGTTGACAGTCAAACAGCACAGACAGAACGGCGTGCGCTGGAATACCATCAAGGACTCAAGAGGAACAGGGTCACGCAGGAGTCATAGTGCTGAGCTCAAATCTGCGCAGGAGCTGAAGGGTGCAACGAGAAAAGTCGCAATTAAGGATTTAAGAACATTATGCATCATAAAAATGCAGCTTGCGGATGCAAACGTTTTCAGGTAAGCTAAGCTTTTTATAAGGTGGAGCAATTAAAGCAGAAAACTTTTGTGACGTCGTAAATAATAGAGGAGCCCGGGGATGGTTGTAACATTTTTGACATTTCTGTCTGTATCTTGGAGTTAGCCAGTGCATTCAAATTGTGATTTAAACTAGTTACAAGTGCCTGCTATTAAATGACGCAGCTGTTATCTTTGCAGCACAAACAGATAATGAATGGTTTAGTTTCAAACACAAGGAGTGAAATGTTACAATTCACCCCATAGGTTAGTTGTAACATACCCTGGGGTGAGATGTAACATTATTATATCGACCTGGGTGATATGTAACATTATGAAATAAGGATTATGACAAAAAAAAAAATATGTTGAAAGCTTTTTATTCAGCACTGACTTTTCAACATAATTGGTGTGTGTGTGTGTGTGTGTGTGTGTGTGTGCGTGTGCGCGCGCACTGGTTTGGGTGGTTTAAGAGGACACAAATTTGTATAATGACATGGGTATGACACAGGTATTACAGTATGAAGGTGGTTTATGAGGACACTACCTGTAATTCAAAAGGCTTAAAAAAACATAATAAATGGTGTTTTTTTTTAAATCTAAAAATGCAGAAAGTTTTCTGTGAGGGGTTTAGGTGTAGGGCGATAGAAAATACAGTTTGTACAGTATAAAAACCATTACGCCTATGGAGAGTCCCCGTAAACCACCAATACCAACACGTGTGTGTGTGTGTGTGTGTGTAACAAAACAAATAAAATGAGCAAATGTGCACCAGCTTCAACAACTGAACACTATTTGTGTGTGAGTGTGTGTGTGTGTTACATTATCATCATAATGCTAAAACTGAATGGCATGTGTGCATGTGTGTAAGCATGTTTGTTACTGTCATAGCAATTGGCCATAATAAAATTGAACATGAACATTTGAACGCTGAGAGACATCCCTCAGTTTGTCTTTCTCTTCCAAGACCTATACTGAAATTCAAAGAAAACATAAACATACAACTAAAAATTTGCTTGGGGTAGGCTGTAACATGTTTCATTGATGTTACAACAAACCCAGATTCTTGTAGCCATGAACTAGCTCACTCTACAGCGAACAGCCAAAATATTAGCACTATCAACCTACATGAAAAATATCTACACAGACATACAGTAAACATAATGTAACTTTTATAGGTTTAACTAAAAAAAGTTAAAAAAAAAGTTACTTTCTTACATCAAATAAAGTTTTTTTCCCCTCTAAAATCTGCGGTGTCTGCCACAGTTCTCTACTTATTCACATATGGAATAAGGACTAAATTGAGCATGTGCGAAGTGAATCTGGTGATTTGTAACTTTCTCCTGATTGGAGAAATTGGAAGTGTTACAACTGACACATGTTACAACCATCCCCGGTCTCCCCCTACTCAAGTTTGTGATCACACATTTCTCTAAGCATTATAGTTATAGTTAAGATTTATTTTATATCATTGTATTTTATATTTTAATTAATAAATATGCACCTCAACCCACAATTGCAATAGTTCACATTTATATAAATAACACATATGTGTATGTATGATATCATATAGGCCTATAGTTTCTATGATGGATGTGCTGCAACTCAGACGGGGGGTAATTCAACATGACTAATAAACACACGACTACGAAAATAAATGGTTTATCTGAGTTTGTCTTATTATAATTTTTATTATAATAAAGTATATAATAATGCAATGTTAATTGACATAGACTTTATCACTGCTTAAATACTATGAAATATGTTGCGTGCCTTATTCTGTGTAAGAAGCCACATCATCTTACAGAAGGATTTATTTCAAACACTCGACTGACGTTATGAAGTGAGTTTGGAGTAAAAACATGTTATTAAATGTGGTATTTTCACGTGCTTTCAGATGGAGCAGCATTTACTATACAGAGCCATAGTTCACTGACAAGCTACACAAACAGTTTTCTTAATCGCAGAACGATTTCTTCGATTTCATAATCGCGCGATTAAATCGTCTGCGATTATGAATGCGATTTTGCATAGCTTGTCAGCGAACTACGGCTCTGTGTAGTAAACGCTGCTCCATCTGAAAGCACGTGATGGAGATTTACTACTAATCACAGAACCGGCTTTGCTGACAAGATGCGCATGACAATCGCATTCGATTAATCGTGCAGCCCTACACTATAATATACAAAACAGTATTTAAGAATAAATATAATAATTGTTATATCATTGTATTTTACAGAAAACATTTATTTTACAGAAAACTGCAGGGTGACATGTTATCATGCAGGGAGCCTATAGCTATCAATCATTAGAAATGTCTAAGGTTTTATTATAAAATGTTAAATAATTATGAAAAAAAAAAATTGTGACAGTAATTTCTTAATTTTTGTCAGGAAATCTTATGCATTCACTGAGAGAAAAAACATAACTCCTGTACACTTCTCTACACTGGAGAAAAACGTATGGATATGGATGTATACTTCCAGGAAATCCCTTATATGGACAAAGGCATCCAGTTATCGCTGTAGCTGAATAAAATGCAGATAAAGATGGTTTGACTGATGAAGCATCAATAGAATAGACATAAGATTGCGACAATATATGGTTTATCTGTGTTCTTCAATCCATGCTCAGCAGCTGTGAATTAGAGACCTGTGCAAATGATTTGTGGTTTTTAGCAAATTGATTGAGTGAACGATTCGATTCACTCATAAGACACAATTAAAGAGATAGTTCACCCAAAATGAAAATTCTGTCCTTAATTACTAGTTCCAAACCCGTAAGACCTTCGTTCATCTTCGGAACACAAATTAAGATATTTTTGATCAAATCCAAGGGCTTTCTGACCCTGCATAGACAGCAACTGAACTGAAACGTTTTATGGCCCAGAAAGTTAGTAAGGACATTGTTAAAATAGTCCATGTGACATCAGTGGTTCAACTGTAATTGTAAAAGTATTTGCGATAACAGTGTTTATTTGTCTGTTTAGGTCTGGTGTCGGTTTTGATAGTGTTTGTGTGGCTGGGTGGAAACCAGGTCTCTCCCCTCCGACCCATCTGTGACCTGAGGGTTCTGGAACACTTTGTACGAGAAGCTCGAGATTCTGAAGTCATCATGGTGAGGTCTCTATGTGTTTCACACAGCATGTCAGGTTATTTTCAGAAACATCAGTCCATCTGTCTCTTTTTCTCTCAGCGAGGTTGCAGAGGAGGCTGTGGAGCGATGAAATCCTACTTTGTACCTCTGACTAGTGTTGACTTTGCTTTTTGGGAACATATAGACGTGAGTCATGATGCACTAGCTGTGTTTAATATAAAAAAAAATTAATGTTTACATACATATTTATATACACATTAGATACTTAAAACCACCATTATGCAAATAAGTAATACAACATAATACAAAAACATCAATATACATCATGCACAAACTCTTTTATTGTTTATATTTACTTGTAAAGGTACTTTAAAAAGGCTTTGATATATTAATTCCTCGTACAAATCCATTTTTATCAGTTTTCCCATGCATTTCTCATGTTATCATCATATCAGCGATACCTCCTGATTTGAAGTATTGGTGTATTTTATAGACGATTAAAGCCAGTGTATTACATAGAACGTATTTCTACTCATTCATAGTGTAAATCTATGTGTCCAGGTTCATGAACAGGCCGTGGAGGTCCAGACTGGACTGTCTCTGCTGGTTCAGGCCCTGAGTACAGCAATGAAAGCAATGAGCAACTCTCGTCTGGCCAATGCACTGGATAACAACATCAGTAACATCCACAGCCTCAGCCAGATCCTGCACAGTCTTGATTTACAGGTGTAGTAACCACTGATGTGTTGTGACTATGAGCACATGTGTCTGTCACAGTAAGGTCTATTCTGACATTAAATGGATAGTTCACCCAAAAATGAAAATTACCCAATGATTTACTCACCCTCAAGCCATCCTAGGTGTATATGACGAATACAATCGGAGTTATATTTCCCACTGTGCCAAAATATAATGAATCATGGTTAAAATATAATACTAGAGCAGGGCTGTCCAAACTCGGTCCTGGAGGGCCGGTGTCCTGCAGAGTTTAGCTCCAACCCTAATTAAACACACCTGAACCAGCTAATCAAGCTCTTACTAGGCATAGAAACTTCCAGTCAGGTGTGTTGAGGCAAGTTGGAGCTAAACTCTGCAGGACATCGGCCCACCAGGACCGAGTTTGGATAGCCCTGTACTAGAGTATATATATACTGTATATATATGAGTACACAATACACTTGAAATGGAAGGGGAAACTAGCTTAGTAGTCAAAGCTGTTAACAGTAGTTGATTTTAGCAGTACAAACAGTCTTGGTTTGTTTCATGGGTTGTGATTTTTTTACGAGGCGATCCAATCAGATTTGAGAGCTGCAATCTATCCATTTTAGAATTTTTTAAGATAAATTTTCCCTAATGAGTCTGTTCTGTTTCCACAGCAGGCCAGATCCACAGTTCTTCCAGATGATTCAGCTCCTACCAGCTCACAGACGCAGGAAGTCTCCTCTCTCCCAGAACTTCTGCAGGTGCAGAGCAGTTTCCTGCGTGGCAAAGTCAGACTCCTGCTTTCAGCTGCACCAGCCTGCCAACGGCAAAACAGCTGATGCGAACTCAGGAACTGTTTACAGCAGTCACAGATACACACAACCTCAGACACGAACACTTGATTGTGACTTGTTACTCAATCTTAAATCTTAAAGAGCTTATGAGTTCCAGGTGTCACTCTTTAAATGGTCTTCTGCATTCGAAAGCCTGTAGTCATGTTTCTAGAGAATGCATCACGTGTAGAGTGAAGTAAAACGGTCGTGACACCTTGACTTATTCAACAAGGTGAACATGGCAGAAGAACCTGCAGAGGAACGTTTCAGAGCCCACAAGTGGACTCAAAGGCTTATATCAGGGTGGCGAACAGCTTGTCTGGCTGTATCCAGCCACCTGGACTACAGTACACCTGAGACACTTTTATTTAATTATATTTGTATGTTCAATTTTCAACAAATTCATGAATTGTGCTGTTATTTGTTCATTTTTTAGTAGGCAGTGTCCCTTATGTGTACGCATACTACAGGACCTGTCCTTTCTGAGATGTGTACATTTAACAGCAAGACCAAAGGTCTTTTTTTGAGGATTCAGCAAGGTTTGCCATGTGGACACATGCTGTGTGGCTGCTGTGGTATGAAGTATGCTTCCATCTAGAGGACAAAACAGGAAAATTAAATAAAACTGCAAGTATACATAAATTATATAAGTGAATAAAATATTTTTTCAAGTAGACAATTTAGGACAATAACATGCAAATAAGGAGACAGGCCTGTCCGTATGTTTAATAACCTTTTTAATGTTGTCCAGTTCAGATACACAACATACAGTGTGTAATAGCCTGTATAGGAAATAGAAATATGAATTTCATTCTTTAGACCCATTATGGTCATACAGTCCCCTCATCTTAAGCCTTTTTTTTGTATGTTGCTGAAATTCAACAAAATGAAACTCAACAGGTGCAAGTCTTTTTTTTTTTTGGCGACCAAGCATTAATACTCTCAGTATTTTTTTTCTTCATTTTTTTTCTTTAAATCTTCTATAATACATAGGCAACCCAGTCAAAAAGTATCACCATGTATTTCTGGTGAGAGTGTGCTTTATATGTCTGTCAGTTGCCGGTAGAATCATCTCTCTCCCTTTATTTTTTAGAAAAATATGAACTGTTTAAATTCTCTACTTTGAAATATATGCAGCTCAAATTCACAACAAAGAGATAAGCCAGAACTCTGTGGAATCCCACCCCCACTCCAACAAATCTCCAATGGTTTGGGTAACATTAAATTTCTAAGAACTTACAACCAGGTAGGAGAAAACAAATACCCCACACTGTCATTTAGTCCACTGAAGCGTAATGAAGAACACCCAGGAGAATGACTCAAACAGCAGGCCTCTCGGAAAAAAACAGGGCTGACTCAAGCGATTTACATCCTACGGCCTCATACGAGGAAATAGAACAAGCTTCCCCACATAAACTTTCTCATTTAACTCTCCAACAAAATATTCTGATTAGGCCCTGATCGGTTCCACCCTCCGTTTTTCAAACGAAACAGAATCAGATGCAGCCACTCCATGTCCATTGTCGGGTCTTGCAGCAAATTTGAATTCCAAATGCAATTACTCTCATCAAGTGCGCTCATTCTTGACTCAATATATTCTCTAATGTGGAATTCGCTTCGTTTCCGCTTCCCTCAACATTCATTACGATTTAATGTCTTTTGTCGAAAAGAAGCTTTAGTATCTGTAAACCTTCAAATGAAAATCTAATGGTCTTCAGAATCGTGGGTGGAGGGATATGATTGGATGAATGAGCTTGCACCTGTTTATACAGTGGATACGATTGGCCATGAACTCAACAATAAACAAAATATTTACAAAGACCATGTCATCTCTTACACTTGTAAAAATGTACAGTTTGCATCTTTTGTTTTTCGTCATGACATGACATGAAGTGGTCTTTGTGTTTTCCATCCACCCACCGACAAGAAACTCCAAAAACAAGACGACGAGAACAAAAAATGGATGGAGATGAGATCGGTATGCACAGTTGCTTGCATTATGGATCATAAATGTATATTTAAGTGGCATGAGGGGTGATGCCTCGTCCACTGTAATGCAGTATACCTCTTCAGGCTGTGTTTAGTTTCTGACCGCCACTATGGCTCAGACCTGATGCACAAAGCTACCAGAGTGAGTATCCAGAGCTCATATAGAGGCCACATTTGTGCTGTTCCTCATACACTCACACTTACATGCGCATACATGAACGCAAATCGCCCATCTCACGCTTCCTCTCAGCCAGATCGTTCTTGGCACCCTGAAAGAGAGATTTCGGAAAAACGCGTTGAGAGGTGAGAGGTTGAACCAGAAGGTCTTGCGGGGACTTGTGACAGGGCATGTAACAAGATGTCCACCTGATGACAAGTGAGCTCAAACTGAGATAATCACTCAAAGGTCAGTGTCAGTGAGGGGGAAGAATGTTCTGGACACATCATGAGCTCTCTTGGGCTCTGGATAAAAGAGAGAGACGGAGAGACTCCAGCTGTGCGGGAACGGGTGTAGGTGTTGATCCCGTCGCTCTGGACGTCCAACTCAGCAGAGCCCGAGTCTTTACGGAGAAATGGCAAGAGAGAGCGACACAGTGAACTTTCCTTAACTCAATGTGGCGTAATGTGTGGGTTACTACTGATGACTATATGAGTGGAGAGAGAGATAAAAGGGATAAAAAAGGAGAGGAGGGGATCGTGGATCTGATCAGTCCTTCTCCAGGAGATGAGCTTTGTCGTACAGCTTCCGTAATTATAAATGAAAAAAAAGAAGGGAACTATTTATCCTCTTTATTATCGTCAAGAATCAGTTTCATTTCCGGATATGACCATGTATCTACAGAGGGAAAAGAATCTTCAAATGAAGTGCACAAAATACAGCTGATGTAAAAAAAAAAAAGAGAGAGAGAGACAGAGAGAAAGAGAGAGAGCAAGAGAGAGAAGACTGTTGCAGAAAAAGACAATAAAAAGAAGAGTCTTGAATCTCGAATGTCCATTTTCCTCTTTAAAAATAAATCATGCAATTTTCCCAAAGCGCAATCAAGATATAAATTTAATTAATCTATATCTTTTTATATAGATATTTGTAGTGTTGTTAATTTCTCTCCATAGGCAAATAACAGTGACAGTGCAAAATAAAAAGCAAAAATGAGAGAGAGAGACCAAAGAAAAGAAAAACAAATTTGGCACTTTTTTTTTCTCAATTCTGCAAATTCCTTGAATAAATCCATTTCAAGTGATTCTCTCCACGTCCGTCCACTAGACTGCGTCTGATTGGACGATGATCACAGTACTTGGCACAAGAATGCTGGTAAAAATTAGATAGTAGAATATTTTTTCATTCATAGCCTTATTAGGTTATCAATAATACATATTTTACACGTATGTTTTCTTGATTTATAAAACAGTCCGAAGTAGGAAAAACTGTTCTTTTTGGGGGACTAGAAATGGCTACAGCAGAGCAAAAGACTGTTGGGGAGAAGACAAGAAAGAAAAAGGGAAAGGTTGCAATGGAACTTGAGGGGGGAAACAATAGGAGAAAAAACTCAATGGGAGGGGATAGCTGCTGTATTGAGTAGGGAAAATGGCCAACATTTCTCCACCCAAAATCTTCACCAAGAATGAAAGGAGCAGGAAGAGTAAAACAAGAAAGAACGAGAGAGAAAGAGAGTGTGCTGGGAGTGGACTTAAAAAGGACAGGAGTGGTGTGTCGAACAGTATCCGTGTAGAGCACCACTCTTAGTACCGGAGGTCTGTGTTCCTATGTGTTTGGGGGGCCTGGTCCCCTTAGAGGGGTTACTATACTCGTGTGGTGGAGTGCTGGTGGGGCAGGGCGTTGTTGCTATGCCCAGCACTTGGTGCAGGCGCAGGGGGATAAGTGTTGAAGGCATGGAGGGGCTGCATGCCAGTGATGGTGCTGGGGATCATAGAAAGGGTGTTAGCCGTCATAAGTGGCACGTCCTCAGGTGCCCGCCGTAGCGCCAGAGTGTAGTCCGGCGGGCACACAGGTGGTCTTAGAGGCTCGAGGTCGCCGTGGAGACCACGCGGTGGAAGAGGTGTGCCATGGTCGAGTTCCACCCTTTGCTGCTTCATCTGCAAGGACATTAGCTCCTCCTCCTGGCTCAATGCCAGGTCGTTATGGGGTGGAGCCCCTACAATGCCAATGCCCGGCCCCGTCCCACGTTGAGGTGAGAGGCGCCGATGGCGGCGCTGCAGCAGCTCGTGCCGCTTGTCGCGTTTATAGTACAACGCGGCAAACGCCAGCACATTGAGGAAGAGCAGCGATGCGCCCACTGCTACTGTCACGCTCAGCTCCGTCGAATAGTCCCGTGTGTCACTCGGGAATGGGAAGCGTTCAGGAGGGTGTTCAGAACCTTCGAGGTCCGGGTCGGGTGGGTAGGTTGAGACCGTGGGGTGGCGAGTAGAGCGTGTGCCAGGGCTCTGGGCCGTGCCCTTCCAACCGGTCCGGTGCGGGCTGCCGGGTGGCAGTCGCGTGGTTATGGAGCTGATGATCTCCTCATGAAGGGTGTGGAGGTGAGGAACCAGCTCAAGCCAGAAAGCAACTTTGTTGGCACGGTAATTATCCCGGATGCGAGGCTTCAACCCGATGTGGAGGTACTGCTTGTCTTTAGAGCTGAATTTGGTCCAGATAACTTCCTCGAAGCGATTGGGCTTAGTATGGATGAACTTGGTATCCTGCGGTACTGGAATGTTCGGATCACTGGAAAAAATATTGAAACAAAGTGAGAAGAAAAAAGGACAGAGGAAGATAACTGCATTTGTATTCTGGTCTCACTGGGTGAACAAATTCGTACAGATCAAACTCTCACCCCGTCTTGGCGAAGTTGGTCCAGTATGTCATCACCACAGCGCTGAGCATGACATCGTTCTTGGAAAAGTTGCAGGGAAATAGATCTGTGGCACCCACCATGGGAACACCAAACACATACGGGATCTCGTCACCATGTGCTGCGTCTGCCCACTCGGGTCGTGCTTCCATCTGGCAGTGGTGGTGGAAGGTATAAAAATAAACAGGGGACTGGAACTCCGCATGCAGCTTAGCTGTGGCCACTGCTGGCGCCACCCACTGGTGGTCGGTAAAAAGTGCAAGTAGTGTTTTACGCCGCATGTCACTGTTATCGCGGTCAGCCCAATCTGTGTACATGAACTTTATGGTCTCCCGCAGTATGTCTTTACCTAAAAAAGGGACAGAGACACCAAGAGAGAAAAAGATGGATGTTGGTTGTTGAAAGACAGAGTTGGTTGTCACACAAAGCAGGGCACCTTGACCCAATATAGGAGACAGTGAGACAGAAGCACCCAAGGTGAGGGGTAAAATTAGACTGACTACCTTGAACAACCGGTAAAAGAATATGTAGATGTGTATGTCAGTGTTGCCAGCAGAAATCTGTGGGACAGTCCTGAATGTACATGTAATACAGTTTCTTATGCACACTTATGCACAGATTTCATAGATTTTATTTGGACCTCAAAAGCAAAACATTTATTTTAATAGGTATTCCATTCAGTGCCTGATTAGAAACCCTAAAAAAGGTTACATTGTGTTGAATATGTACATATGACAAGTGATGTATTTTAAATCACTTCATTTAATTTGGCATGTATACAACTCAGTGAGTAGTATAATTTCTTTTGACGTTGTGCTGTAGACTGAGTGGCAGCAATGGCAGTGCAAACACCGGTCAATGTCTATGTTGCGAGTATGTATGGGTGTATCAGTGAAACTCACCATCTGGGTATCCGTAGAGGTTGTCCACAAAATTTGATATGGTGTAGTCGAAGGAAGCAGCTGAAATACCATCCTCACCCTCACTGTCATCTACAAATTTCAGCCCTTCACCCTGGTTCACCCCCAACAAGATGTCGTAGTTCAGGAACTCCCCCTGAGGACATTACACAAATGTCACCCATTGTACTCACTTTCACTAATTAACTGTCACGATTAGACTCTGAAGCACTCTAAACTCTGGGACCCTGCAGTGTCTAAATTCACACCTGCTGCATGAGGATCTCAGGGTCATCGGGTACCACATCACCGTCCACCACCGGTCCGAATGCAATGTGGTAGCGGGCAGGTTGGATATCCTGATCCACCAGCTCCCTGAAGCTCTTCCTTCGCAGACAGTCCACCAGATCTGCAGTGTCGCTGTAGCTACAACCCACCTTCTTGGCCAGGATCTTGGTGTACATCAGGGGCCGGTAGTTCACTGACCAGCTGGATATGGCGGAGCCACTCTGAGCAATGGCCCTCTGGAACAAACCTGAAACCAGGGCCAGTTACAAGACAATGACTAAGAATAGTCAAAGAGCAGGCTTATAGTGTGAGTGAGTCAACGTGGATAGAGTGTGACCCATGACCATGAGCAAGATAAAGTCACTGAATATCTTTTATCACCACAAAGGGAAGGCCAGTGGAACTCATTTCCATCACAAGAAATGCTTTGCAGTCTGGTTTCTCAACTTTAGAACAGAATATTGACTTCAGAATAGAATAGAACACATTTTTTAACTTCAGAACAGAAGGGATTCTTAACTTAAGAACAGAGCAGAACTTTAACTTCAGAACAGAAAATAATATAATCTCAATTTTTGAAAAAGACCAGAACTGAATCTTAATTTCAGAACAGAACAGAACAGAAGCTCAAGTTCATAAAATAACAGCAATAACTTCAGAAATTCATTCTTAACACATTCTTCAGAAAATAATCTTAACTTTAAAAAAAAAGTTAATAAAAGAATAGACTCTTAATTTCAGAAAATAACACAACCGATTCCGAATTTTAACTTCAGATCAGAAGAGAATAGAATCTTGGCTTCTGAAGACAAATGCACCAAAATAATTTCAATTGTACATTTTTGCATTTGGCAGACACTTTTATCCAAAGTGACTTGCATCGCATTGAACAGACAAACAATTTGATCAATTCATGCATTCCCTGGGAATCAAAACCATGACCTTGGCATTGCTAGTGTCATTCTCTGCTGGTTGAGCTACAGGAATGCCAGACTATGATTGGCCTTGTGTGCTGGCTAGAAAGAGAAGTGAGGTGCAATGTGTATTTAATCTTTAAAAATATTCAATTAAACAGTGTGTCATGTAAACTCGGACCAAGACTGTCAATGTCATCTCAGACTTTTGGACCTTACTGTATATGAACTGTGTTACACATATAAAATTAAAGTTCTGAAACTAGTTTTAATGGTCAGAGAAATAAGTTGCTAAGCTAACACGGTGCACAGTAGAAAGGTCATGCTGTCTTCAACAAAGCATAACCAATAACAGCATGAACCAACAGTCAGGAGCTCCTTTTAATATGTGTTGTAATAGGGCAGGTAGAAACTCTGATTCATTACTTGAGTGAAAGTGACAAAGTGAGCTCAGCAGTGTTCGAAACGGCTCTGGATAAGCATGAGGAAACCATCTTGGCTTTCAGAACCCTGCTGCACCGTTATGTAAAGTGTCCCACGGTTTTCATCTGCAGATTCTATTATTAATTATTAAAATGTTTCCCCCACCCCCAGTCTCACACACACACACACACACACACACACAATACTCTATTGCAAGACCCCTCAGCTCCAGATCCCTATGAAATCAATTAAGAATCAGCTTAGCTGCAGTCGAACACTTCTGCAACACACACATAGTTGTACATGCTGCTCATTATGAATTTGTCTCACATCACTCCATTTTTATCACACAGTACTCATTATAAACTGGCATCAAATGCAGACGCATGTGTGATCTCGAGATAGCGGTGTAAATCAGTCTCGCACGCACACAAACTCACACACATACTGCAAGGCATTGCCAAAAATCAGTCCCACTTTCAGACAGCCGCACAGTATAAAAAGTATAAAACATTTTAGATCATAGAATAGTACATTGTAAAAATATATAGCACAAATAGGGTTATAGACTTTAAAACAATTCCAAATATCCAAAAATAAAAGTCTTCCAGGTTTGGAAGGGCATGAGGTTCAGTAAATTGCCCAATGACAACCCAGGTAAAAAAGAAATACACTTAGTTGTACTAATATCGATGAACTTATTATATTTTTTATTATACTATACTAAGTGCATTGTTATTTTAGAATAACTAAGTATGTTAAGTGCTTTTTAAGATATGCTTAAGAACAACTTAATAGCAATATATCAAGCTAATAGCAACATATTTTAATACATTTAGTTGTTTTAAAATGGAACAACTTCAAGTATCTTTAGTGTAACTTAATTGTACTTCTTTACATTATTTAAAATACTTTTATACTTCTTGAGGTACAGTTATATATTTTAAGCTTCACTTTAATGTGCTTCAAGAACATTTTCAATAGCATTTCAGCTAATTAGAAATGCATTACTAGTACTAGTAGTATTGTTATAAAGCTATTTTTCAGCATTCTAATATGGTATATTAAAAAGTACAAAAATCATTAAATTAACATGACGCACACATACACACACTTTCACATCTAGAAAACTTTAATGTACTTTACAACAATAAATCTTGTGTACATTACACCAATAAATTAATTGAGTACATTTAAAAAGTACAGAAGCATATATAAACTCTTGACCAAAATAATTATAGTAAATTACAATAAATTAAAATAAAGATCAGTGAAATGGTATAACAGAAATACTTCAATTTGTAGAAAGTTTCTGTTATACCTGTATTACTGGAAAGTACACTATGAATATTCCATCATCGAATAACAATGCATAATGCAGTTTTCTGTGCACACACACGCACGCACGCACGCACGCACGCACGCACGCACACACACACACACACACACACACACACACACAATCACAAACCAAAAAACAATAAAGTGCAGAAGTGAATAAAGTGCATTTTTTACAAACTCAAGCCTGCAAATGGCTGAACTAAACAAAGAAACGAAAAATTTGAAATGTCACCATCTTCATCTTCAAGTGGAGGCTCACTTTTCTTTGAGTACGACTTGTTGCATTTTCTGCATCTGGGGGCATGTAATTCAGACACTCTGGTCTTTGAAAATTTCTTCATCACAGGGTCTGTGAAAGGAAAAATAATTAATCAGTGGTTTTGAGTGGTGTTTTTGAATATCATATGCATTATAATTTGCATAGATATGCATTAGAATTTCTTTGACTGTTCTCAGTTTACCTTTCAAAGCTTTTAAATCCTCATCAAGCTTGACATAAGTGTCCGTTTTTATCCTCTTGTCTGTCGTCACCATACAATACTCTGTGTTACATTGAACATAAGGTTATAAGAGGCCCAACATCTTTACAACAGAAGTGATGAATCCAAAGTTAGCATGATTCTCAGAGTCCCAATAATCACTTTATTAAGAAATATGTCAGCCAGAATGAAACCTTTGAGATTCACTGACATGAGATTAAAACACTTACCACTCTCTTCTTTGCTCGTCTCTCTGATCTGATTTAAATTTGTCTTCTATTGAAATAGCAGCTGATCTGAAAACAACAAATTAACTAATATTTCACAATAAAATACTGAAAGAAAAAAAAAAACAGGCAGGCAAATGATGATTAGTGTTTTCTTTTTAACAATGACAGCACAATGTACCTGGTGGGTAATATAATCAAATCCTTCTCAGCCCTTTTTACAGTTTAATCTTTGTACCCACAATCAAACAGGCAATAAAGTAGTAAAACTTGAAGGAATATAAACACTAATCAACAAGCGCTACCGAGGTGGCTGGCCAGCTCAAGATGAAGTAATTGTATGGTCATAATGTGGTGTTTTTCAAACTATTCAAAGAACATTTACTTCATTACAATTAGGCCAAATTGTTGAGGAAAAAAAATCACAACTTCATTTTAATAAAAAAAAAAAAAAAAGTATGTTAATGGTGTACATGCTATAATGACAAATTATTCTTTCTGCCAATACATTGCACAATGTTTTTATAGTTGTTTTAAGAGACAAAATGCCACTACCTAGACTTTAAGCAACCATACTGTATATCCAGTGCCTACAGTTGTTAGATAACTAGCTAGTAAGTCAGTTTCGTGTTACAGCGGCTAATGTTAGCATTCCACGTGTTAGCTAACATTTACAAATGTACACCAGCTCTATCCACCTAGGAAAAACTCAGAAGCGATCTTAAATTTAGTTAAACAAATGGAACTTATCACCAAGAAGCTGTATTTCTGCGGGCAATATCTTCATCTGTCCGTGTCTGCTTCGTCTTAGCATGTATACATTTAAAAAAAAAAAGAAAAGAAAAAAAAAACTTTCAACTGGTAATGACAAGTAACAGAAATGAAATACTTAACTAGTCACAAAATACTGAGGTTCCAAATCTACACACATAGATATGGAAACCCGTTCCAGCCACTGAAAAAAAAAAAAAAAAGGTTATTCACAATTGCGAGTTATAAAGTCAGAATTGCGAGATATAGAGTCACAATTGCGAGATAAAAACTCGCAATTGACCTATCGGTAAGCCCCGCCCCCCTTAGTTACTGTTGCTCACTCGGACAAACAAACGGAGTTGCTCACTGTCTTACAATGACAGCTGTCAGTGAAAACCTCCTTCCGAGGCGTTTCTGATAAATTTGGGACACAGATGGACCTTCAAGTGGGACTTAAATATGCCATGGAGGGATATATAAAAGATATTAAAATAAATATGTAAAAATACAGATCACAATGCAAACGGGAGAATTATGTTACGGTCGTCACGATCGCAATGACAACATCCCAAATAAACACTGTACTTTAGATGCTGAATAAGTAAGGTCGTCATGATCGCAATGACAACATCCCGGATCAACACCGTTCATATACCACAGAGTAAGATTAAATTAATTTACATTTAACCAGATTAATATGGAGAGACACTCTAATATAGACCTTCGTTTATGTGTTTTTGACTTTCACTGCATAGTACATGACGTGAGAACAGTTAGCTATTTAAGTTTTTATGTTAGCATGGACTCACTAACTTTAACGTTAACGTTAGCTAGTTTTAGCCAGAGACACCTTGCTGAAGCACAAGATGACATTAACGTTCTGCTTGAGCAGATATTTTTCAATTTTTGTAGCATAAACACCATAAAACAATGCAAGCTTCGGATCTTCCAATGTTACTCTATGGCACTGAAACCTAAAGATGTCTGAGTTCCACTCCCCGTGCAACTGATACTCGACTGCCATTGGCTCATCTGCGTTCGAGGGGAGGGGCTTACCAATAGGTCAATTGCGGGTTAAAGGGGTCATATGATTCTTTTTTATAATTGCGAGTTTATATCTCGTTTTATCTGTTTATATCTGACTCACAATTGCGTGTTATAAGGTCAGAATTGCGTGACAAACTCACAATTCTGAGAAAAAATTTCTCATCCTCATCATTATTTCTCAGAATTGTGACTTTATGTCTCGCAATTGCGAGTTTATATCACGCAATTCTGACTTTATTTCTCAAAATTGTGAGTTTATATCTCATAATTATGACTTTTTAGCTCGCAATTGTGAGTTTATATCATATATCATTATATCAGAATTGCGAGTTTGTATCACGCAATTATGAGAAAAAAAGTCAGAATTGTGAGATAAAAAGTCGCAATTACTTTTTTTTTTTTAAATTCAGTGGCGGAAACGGGCTTCCATACATAGACGCTTTAAGAAGCTGGGGAAAAAATAATATATAACAATAAATGTTCTATTTAATTTAACAGTTCAGTTCTAAATTCTGTAATCAAGTACTCACCTTCATGTTGTTCCAAACCCTTTAAGACTTTCGTTCATCTTTGAAACCAAAACAGATATTTTAATGAAATCTGACAGATTTATGTCCTTCTGCTGAAAGACACCAAAACTGTTCACGGTTCAAAAAGTTCATCACAGACAAAAACATCGCAAAAATAATCCATATAAATCGAGTGGTTTTTTCCAAGTCCTCTGAAGAGACATGATCACTCTATATGACTTAACAGCTTTAATTTAGACTTGTATTCACATCCATCGACGCACATACACACACGCACAGTAGAACTGGTAAACGGAAGCTCAGACGTGCTTGTCTGGGGCTCGAGAACCAATCAGGTTTTCTAACACGTTAAGCAAACACGCCTGAGCTTCCACAAAATCCAATGAGGTTTGTTTTCGCGCATCACGTGGTAGGTTGAGCTTGTTTGAATTTAGGCACATAAACAAGTAAATAAATAGGGATTTTAAGCATATCTTTGGAAAAATGATTTATGATGCACTTCAAATAATACAATGTTGAAATGCTTGTGGAAAATACAGTTAAATATGAGCCTATTACAAGTAATGTATCATGATATGTATTTAAAAGTGAAATTAAAATATATTTGAATTGTATTACAAAATAGCCTAGTATTCTTTTTCGAGTACAAACAAGTAAAACCGAGCAACATTTAACATGCTTATTACTAAGGTATAGTTGACAAAATTATACATTTATTTATAACATAATTAATAATTATAAATTTAACACAATGTAAGAATGCATTTGAATATTTTATATCTATAATGTATTCATGTGTGAGTGAATTAATATACTTTATGTAATATATTAAAATGTTAAAAATGTTTTTCAAGACATCTTCCTTTTGAAAAGCAGGCTGAAGCACAATCAATACATACATATTTAAAATATATTGCAGTAGGTCTACATACTGTATGGTTTATAAATTAGATACATATACTTTAAACCCACTAAACGCTGAATCATTTTACTATGTTCTTACACATACAGTAACCATAAAATATACTTTAAATAAAAGTAAAATAAGTTGATTTCTGTAAATTCACTAAAATGTCACAAAAGTATGCTTGTGTTTTATCATATTTCTTAAAAACGTAACTAAGCATATATTTATTACTAAAGAACTTCTAGTATACTTTTTAAAAATATATTAAAATGCAATTCAATACATTTGAATGCACTTCAAGTAAGCATGTTAGAAGTACAACTGTACTGTAAATATTCTTTATAGTACAAATATACTAACTGTACTATATAAATATCTGAATTTCACAATTTTTAGTACATTTAAGAGTACTTCTTTTTCACCTGGCAAATGAAAGTGTCAATGATAAAGAGACAGAAAAACCTAAAACACACATCATGTTCTTAGAAATATCATCTTTCTACTGATGTTGGTTTTATAAAACATGCATACCATTTTGAAGGAAATTTTAAATGTCAGGAATCTAAAATACCATGGAGTGTCATAAGTAATACTTCATTACTACTTTTCATTATACCTTGTGAGTGTATACATCTTAATAATTATTTTTTAAAAACTGTAGTTTTTCTAAGAAATAAGAATAAAAGATTCTGTCAAACTACTTACTATGGTTTTCTTTTTATAATTAGGCTTGTTTCTTCATTATGACATCAGGACAGTTCATCCAAAATCAAATTCAATACAGGAATGATGAAAAACACTCTCATCATGAAATATGTGTAATCAAGTCATTGTACTATTGAAAGTTTGACCTCTTCTGACCGAATGTTTTTCATTAAAACAGTAATATTAGTAAACAAATAGTAATATTTTAAAATAAATGTTCTCTATTTGAATATATTTTAAAATGTAATTTATTCCTGTGATGCAAAGCTGAATTTTCAGCATCTTTAGTGTCACATGATCCTTCAGAAATCATTCTAATATGCTGATTTGCTGCTCATGAAACATTTCTTGAACATGATCAAAACACTTTTTGATACAGTGATACCATTTTTTAGGATTCTTTGATGAATAGAAAGTTTAAAGGAATTTATTTGAACTATTTTGTAACATAATACATGTCTTTACTGACACATTTGATCAAGTTAATGGGTCCTTGCTGAACAAAAGTATTAATTTCTTTCAAAGGGGAAAAAAAAAAAACTACTACTCTACTGACCCCCAACTTTTGAATGGTAATACTGTATGTGTATGAATTACACTTGCATTTTTTTTTAAATGCATTTTTCAATAAATGAATAGATTGGGGAAAAAAAGCGTCCTAAAATAAGCAAACAATTAATAAATGTAAATTTTTTGGTGACCTTCCTTTAAATCAGGGGTCTCCAAACTCGGTCCTGGAGGGCCGGTGTCCTGCAGAGTTGAGCTCCAACTTGTCCCAACACACAACAAGTTTCCAGCATGCCTAGTAAGACCTTAATTAGCAAGTTCAGGTGTGTTTAATTAGGGTTGGAGCTAAACTCTGCAGAACACCGGCCCTCCAGGACCGAGTTTGGAGACCCTTGATTTGAATGATGGGATTTTTTTTGATGATCATGGTAACAGAGTTTCAAACCTTCAGAATGATGGGACAGGATGAGAAGGTTGACGCATGAGGCTCCAGCCCCAGAGCCAAATATGGTGATTCTCTCTGGGTCTCCTCCGAAGTGTCCGATGTTCTCGTTGAGCCATCGCAGAGCCTGAATCTGGTCCAGTAGCCCATAATTCCCCTTCGCTGACTGATCTCCAGTGCTCAGAAAACCTACGGAGAGCGAGAGAGTTAGACTGGAGATAAGATAACAGACAATGTGGACCAAAGGTATAAAAGACCATGATCAATACATGTTGACCAAGATCAAGCACTCTGAGGCCAAGAAGAGCAAAGTGCATTGGTAAACTGAAAGAATGAAGTAAGGCAGAGGACTAAAGCATTAATTAGTCATGTTCATTTGGAACTTCCTGTTACCATTTGGAATGATTCCTATTAATGTTCACAATAGACTTGAACTGGTCATGAATTATATAGGCTGATATGACTTATACAACACTTGAATGTCATGATTTAAGACATTTTTTTCTCACTAGATTGGAGTATGTTTTAGCATTTTTATCAATGCATAACAAAAAGTAGTAGTAGTACATTAGTAGTACAATAGTATATTAGAGTTTTTGAAAAAATCTGCGAAAGTGAATAATTCAATGACTGAATTCTTTGGTCTACACGAACATCACTCAGTGAATACAGTATGTCTTCAATTACAGTACTATGAAATCTTTAGCAGAACTTATTATTTAAATGTCAAGATTTAAGACACGTTGTACTCATGAGACTGGAGTAAGATTGTTTGTAAATTTGACCATGTTCATGAATACATAATGAGAAATAATAGGCATTATTCATTGTATACTGCACATTAGACATTAAGCAGTACATTCGTTTTAGTTAATGAATCTTTTACGTGAATGATTTAATGACTGAACCATCTGGCCAAGATGAACATGACTCTGAGTCATTCACTGGTCGCCAGCTGGGTATGTAACCTACAGGAACAGTGACAGAGCAAATGAACAAATGAATCAAAACTGATTCAAAAGATCCAAATGATTCCATTGCTAGTTCCTACATCTATTTATAATCACTCAAAAACATATGTGTCTTTAATTACAGTACAGTGAAAGCTTTAGCAGAACATATTATTTGAATGTCAATATTTAAAACACTAAGATGGGTAAAACTGATTGTAAAATTTATCATGTTTATCAATGCATAATGAAAAAATAGTAGACATTATACAATGTATACTGCACATTAGACATTAAACAGTACATATTTTTTGAAACTTTTAATTGAATCATTCAGTGAACGAATCCTTTGGTCTAAATGAACATGACTCTGAGTTACTCGAGTTGATGCCTACAGTAACGGTGACTGAACAAATGAATGAACAAATCAGAACCGATTCAAATTATTCTATTGCTAGTTCACAAATCTATGACTCAAAAACATATGTGTCTTCAGTTACAGTATAACAGAACATTATTTGAATGTCAGTATTTAAAATACTTTTTTCTCTCATAGGATTGAAGTAAATTTATTTGTAAAATTGAGCATGTTTATCAATGCATAATGAAAATATTATTTAGTGTATACTGCACATTATACGTAAGCAGTATGTTTTTTTAAACAAATCTTTTATGTGAGTGATTCAGTGCTACAAGTCACTGCAGGATATACAGCTTACAGGAACAGTGACTGAACAAGTGAACGAATGAATCAAACTGATTCAAAAGATTCAAATCATTCCATCCCTAGTTCATAAATCTAGTTATAATCGCTCAAAAACATAAGTGTCTTCACACTTGTCAATCACAGTAGCTTTGGCAGAACACATTTTCTTCTGCAACGCTCAGAACCTTGAACCTCAGGGGTGCTGGGGTGGGTTTGATGCATTAACTGTTATCACAGCTTATTATCATCTTGTCAAGCCCATCTTTATGATGAGTCTTGCCGATTAGCCAGTTTAGACATTTGGACCGTTGTTCTCTGGGTAGAAAAAGTTTAAGTGACCACATCCACATACATACTTCAAAACAGTAGGCCCATATACCATTATGGACATCTACGAATAATGCATGCTACCGCTCATTAAAATGGGGTGTGTGAGGCTCTGGAGTCACAGTGTAAATGAGAACTAAAGAGCTTATGTAAGACCGTCTATTTTACTATTCTAACTGAACTGGTGATGCACTGAAAACATGAAAATGTGGCGAGAAAAAAGGGGAATTTCAAACATATTTCACATGTCTAAGAAACCACTCTTCACACTGTGAAAGATAGGCTTCCTCTGGAATATTACAAGAAATGGGGAAAAGACATAAGAGGGGAAAAAGAGATAAAAATAGACCCGCACTTAAAAGCTATGTGCCCTCAGACCCAATAAAAGACTCAGTGAGTGTGACTGTGTGTGCGTGTGTGTTTTAGAGAAAGAGAGCATGTCAAAGAAACTAAGAGGGATGAGTAGGGAAAAAGACAAACTGCCATGTTGTTTTCAGGAGTCAGGCCTGCGAGGAAGATGACAAGCGACAACATATGGCACATCATATTACAAACAACACACAATAGGAAAACAGATCACACACTCGGCATCTCTACATGTAAAATGCTCTACTAGTGTGTCATAGATGGAGGGATACACAGAAATAGAGCTCTTTGAAAATGTTCGTTACAGATGTTAAAAAAAAGCCTTTGACGTCTAAAACTCCAACAGGCCGATAATGACTTTGTTATAAAGGATACTGCTGCATCTGCTACATTCATTTACATGCTGTGCAAAACAGTAGCGTGTATTCACGGCCGACGACATCATTATCCTAAACCGTGCAATCATTTCCATGACAAAATAAAACATTAGCAGTGATTAGCTTCAATATATTTTAAATAAATATAGCCTAGATTTTTTGCATCTTTTCCTTGAAATCACCTAAACTACTGTTCAAAGGTTTGGGGTCTGTATGATTTTTTTTTTTAACCCTCTGAATGAATAATATTATTCATATTATTGAATTTATATGATTAAATATGGAATCATTAATTCATATTATTAGATATGGAATCCTTATTTTTGTGTAAACCATTAAGATCAGTGTTGCTACTGGTAACTAAAACTATTAAAATGTTGTTGTTTTTTTCAATCGCTTTGGTACTATTTTCACAAGCAATTGTTAATTTTTCAAAACTCTTAGTATCACAACAGATCATCAAAAGTGCACTTTTTTTTTCAAACATTTCAGCATATTTTCAATTGTCTTAGTACAATACACACAATCACAAAGTATCCTTTTCACTACATAAAATAAGTGTTTCATCTTTATAAATGTTTAATTCACAGCAACTTCAGTCTTTCATAAAGCTCTTACATTTACATTTATTCATTTGGCAGACACTTTTATCCAAAGCGACTTACAGTTGAGGAATATCGTTCAAAATATTAAAAAGCTAGGACAGGAGGATAATAAGAGAACAGAAAAAGTGAAGGCATAGAATTTGTATTTTTTTATTATTATTATTATTATTATTATTGGAGGCGGTTAGATGCTCACGGAAGAGATGAGTTTTCAGTTGTTTCTTGAAGATAGTGAGGGATTCGGCTGTTCGGATGGTCATTCCACCAACAGGGTATGGTGAAAGAAAACATCCTCGAGAGTGATTTTGTGCCTCTCTGCGATGGGATCACGAGCCGCCGTTCATTTACCGACCACAGGCTTCTGGAGGGGGTGATGCATAGGAGGAAGCGGAGGTATGAGGTCTTACTATCAAACTTTTCATTTGCATGTCTTCTCATTCAGTTTAATACATTATTGAATCTAACTCATCATAATGGTTAATCAGTGAATCATTTGGTGCATCTATAGATATCTATAGATATAGATTCAATAGATATAGTTTTTAAAGAACTTGCTTGCAATTTACAGATAATCAAATGTAATGAATTATTTTGACACTATAAGTGATTTATCTTAGATGATAACCACTATTTTGTAAGTGTGTGTGTGTGGTTCAGGTAAACCCTAAGATGGCAATCTTTGAAATCCTTTTTGTTAAGTTTTAGGTTTAGGAGTAGGGTTCGTGTAGGGGGATAGAATATACAGTTTGTACAGTATAAAACCCATTACGCCTATGGGATGTCACCATAATGATAGGAATACCAGTGTGTGTTTGTGTGTGTGTACCTACGTAACCATATTTTGGGGACAAATTGGTACCCACAAGTTAGCAAAACCTGACAAAATTGCCAAAAACCTCCCTTTGATGATTTGATCCTCATTTGTAAAACTGTGTGTTTTGAAATTTGTGAACATATAGCAGGATACAAGGGAGATGAACTGATCAGAGATGTATCAGAAGAAGGGAGACAGATGGCATCAAATACGCAAGTTACATTACATTATGCCATGTGATACTTTATATAGAACCATTACCATGGTAGAGACTGCACACTACTATAACTCACCTTTCATCTGAAAAGTTCAGCTATAGTATAGATTCCGTCATATGGCACAGTGAGGACATTTACTGCATTGACAGTGAACTCTGTTCTCGCTCAAAACCTTTTGGCCATGTCAGACCTTCATCACACCTTTTGATAACACACTGGATAAATACTTATGCAAACATTAAGTGTTTTATGTGAGTTATGCAAGTTAGGTAAGTGTACAATTATTGCCTGTATCACTGTAATTATTTCAGCAACAAAGGTGGTTTGAAACATATATCTTGCATTGTTTGCTCTTGAATTAACTGATTGTTAAAAGTACTAAACTGAAAGAAGATCATACTGTTGTGTTTTGGTGATTAAATCACATTCTCAATATATATTATAATAATCTTATGTTTTGAAACAATGATTATGTTGATTGAAAACATGTATAATTACAAGTGTGATCAGTTTGGATTTTTGTTCTAAGAGTTTTGAAAATATACACTTACTTGTGAAAATAGTACCAAGGCGAATAATTTTTTACATTTTTTTCTGTAATAGAAATTAAAAGATAAAAATAAAAGATTCAAAATATTAATAAATACTATAATAGTACATAAATAATACAAAATTACACTGATTAAGATTTTTTAATTTACATTTGTGATTTAAAAAAATTATGAATCACAGGCTTAATGTTTTTAAAAGAAGTCGCTATGTTCACCAAAGCTGCAATATTTTTGATCAAAAAATATTATTATAATTTAATTAATCACTTTCTACTTTACTAGATGTTAAAATGTCATTTATTCCTGTGATGGCAACGCTGAATTTTCAGCAGACATTACTAAAGTCTTCAGTTTCACATGATCCTTCAGATATATACCTCAGAAATAGAAAACAGTAGTGCTATATATAAAGTCTTACCGACCCCAAACTACTGAACAGTAGTGCAACGTTCACACCAAATCAAGTGCACAATTATGATGAATCCATTAGATTGCCATAAGAATTGCATGAATTCCACCCTGACTGTATATACTTAAGTTACATTGTAAATCATAAAATACATTTCTGTTTTATTGCCACAAAAAAAAAAAAAAAAGATACAGGTGATTTTTTGTTGGTCATACTCACCAAGAAAAACAAAATCTGGGGAAAAAAATAATTTGGGCCACACTGAGCTGTGGTGTGAACATAGCCGTATTGTCTAAATGAAATTAATAGGGCAGGTAACTGAATGTGTGCTAACTCACATTGTAAGCGTCACACTCACGAGTCAAGGACAACACGTAGAAAAAGAGACAGATTACGTATTCATCAAACTGCTGGATCAGGCCACCACAGGCGAGTCCCTAAAGATGAGTGAAGTCACCGAGTGCATTACAAATACAACTGTAGTGCAAATTAGTGGGGGAAGTGTGGACATGAGGTCTTTTTATAATAGTTTCATATTAGGAGAATTCTAAAGGTGCTGAATCCGTGTCTATGTTTGAGTATGCATACTGTGCGCAGCATGCACATTTCTGTAGGCACGGGATACCCAGCTGACCTACTTAACTGGGTACTGTATCCCACAATGCAACCTGTTCAACTTAACCTTCCATTTCTAGTCTAACAAATTATTTAAGAGATTTTTAACATTTCTGCTCAAATGTTGCCAGCAACTAAATTACTGTCATATGCAGCATTTATTTCCAAGATGATAACCAAGATTGTAATGTGCAATTTGGTGAGGTCATATGACAATAATTTAGCACACTACCATTTAAAAAGTTTGTTTGTAATAAAATGTTTTACATAGTATTTTTTTGATAACAGTTGGTAGTAGAAACAAATATGCTTCAATAACCATATGATACTGTTAATTAAAAACATGTTTGTTATATGAAATAAAGCTGAAATAAAATTAAATATAAATATTACATTGAAAAATTTAAACTAAATGAAAATTAGTTGACTAATTTAATAACTAAAAATTTGTTGCCTAATATTAATAACTGCAATCATATAAATAATGCTAAAATAACATTGGCATTGGTACATACTGCATAGTATGCACTGTATACTACAATACTGTTTAATTTAAGTCCCCCTCAGTTGAAATCGCAGCCCAGAATGAAAGGGCACTTTAGCATCGGTGATTAAAGGGGCAGGGGCTCGTGCCCCC
>NW_015632463.1:307048-315105 GCF_001515625.1 Sinocyclocheilus rhinocerous
GCTTCCTCCTGTGCACGTCACTGGTCATTGTATTATGGAGTATTCTACTGGTACGCTGTCTATGCTGAACACAATCAGTGTGTGTCAGCGAGGCTCCATTTGAATGTCGAAAACTGATTGTTCAGAGGCAAGGATGTAAACATTTGTGCACCTGGATGAGTGGGAACCCCTAGTGTGGTCAGTCAGATGACTGGAAGTCTGTGTGTGCAGCACAACCATTGGATAAATGGCTGATCGATGGGAAAACGGTGTTCAGGAATTGGCTGCTGAGGGTCTGTGGGTTTGACTGTCTTCATATTAACCTCCTTCTGTTGAGCTGTTTGCTGTTGCCTGGCAACCAGCAACTTCTTCTTTCAGAAGGATGTGTTTTGCGAGTGTGCAGACACAATGTTGAATGTTGCAAAACTGCAGTGATTATCCTAAACAGCGGGTTGCCTCCATATGTGTAACGGAATATCATATTACAATTTAACAAAATGATCAGTCAAACGTCTAACCCTGTGCACTGCTCTGATTCTCTTGGTAAGTTTCACTGCGAGCTGAGTGCTGAGTTGAATCTCCTGCAGACTTTGGTGCTGAGAGCAGCAGTTTGGGGCTGGACTCATGAATATGCACCATTCCAGCGAACGACAGATCGGAGAGAGAGACACAGAGAGAGAGAGAGAGTAGCAAACCAGAGTAAAAGAGGAGGTGAGAGGGCGATGCAGGGGAAAAGATAGATAGATAGATAGATAGATAGATAGATAGACAGACAGACAGACAGACAGATAGATAGATAGATAGATAGATAGATAGATGGAATGATAGAATGATAGAACGATAGTTAGATAAATACTGTAGATAGAACTACAGAAGGAATGATTGAACTATGGAACGAATGAATGATAGAATGATAGAACGATAGATAGATAAATACTGTAGATAATAGAGACAGACAGACAGACAGACAGACAGATAGATAGATAGATAGATAGATAGATAGATAGACAGACAGACAGACAGACAGATAGATAGATAGATAGATAGATAGATAGATAGATAGAACGATAGAACAATACAACGATAGAGAGATACAACTACAGAAAGAACGATAGAATGGTAGAATGCTGGAACGAATTAATGATAGACAGAATGATTGATAGTTTGATAGATAGAACGATAGATGGAATGATAGATAGATAGATAGATAGATACAACTAGAGAAATAACGACAGAATGATAGAACGCTGGAACAAATGATAGACAGAACGATAGATAGAACGATAGAACGATAGATAGATAGATAGATAGAACGATAGATAGATAGACAGATAGATAGATGCAACTATAGTAAGAACAATAGAACAACAGACCGATAGATAGAACGATAGATAGCATGATACATAGAATGATAGAAAAATAGATATAGATAGATACAACTATAGAAAGAATAATAGAACAATGAAACAAATTACAGATTTAAAGAACGACAGAATAACAGAAGTGATTGAACGATAGACAGACAGATAGACGCCTTCATTTCTAGCAACACTAATAATAATAACAACAATTCTCTTTATTATTATTGTTATTATTACATATTTCATTATTATAATTACAAATATATTTCAACATATTAAATTAATTACCAGTTACCATAAATCATTATATGGACCACTGTGGAGGAACACATAATTTCCCAGAACGCTTAAACTAAACTGTCCTTGGAGTCAAACAGAATTGACCCATCAGTTTGAAGTCCACTGCTGTGTTCACTAAATTCCTCTTCCTGTCATTCAAATACATTTCAAACTCCTGCTTTTGAATTGAATTAATTCCTAATTTTTTCTCTTCTCAAGCAGTACAGTGTCGTTCCTCCACAACTAACTGCCTTCTGTCTGCAGAAAGCATCTAAACCCCAGAGCCCCATTTTTCCTTTCCATTTCTCACAAGAGAGTGTGTTTCTGTCACTGAAATATCTGTATCTAAAACAAGCATATTGGTTGGTGAAGTTTAGTAAAATAGTTAATCAGCTGTGCTTCGCAGGGCCCCGCTGTTAGGCTACATCAATATCCCACAAACATAAAAACAATATTCTGCGTTCTGCACGGCTGCACCTTACAAAAGACTACAGACAACTAACCGCCTGTTTTACCAGAGGACGTACTGCTACTGAAAACAAAATGAGGCGAGGAGAGGACATTTGTACCTCAAACAGAATTTAGTGATTAGCTAAAACTAATGAGCTTTGGCTTTTGATAATATTAGCCATTGGATCCCAATCTCATCTCTTGACAACTGGATCCCAACCTGACCTGATTTAACTATATTATAGGGTGACAATTTCATTTGAATTTGTACGAAAACACAGGATTGTTAGAAAAAAAAAGCATGAAGCTCCCCCGCACTTTTTTTCAGGCAAGTGTGTTCACAGAGGTTTTCAAAAACCAGTGTGAATAAATTTAGATTTAAATGCAAAGAGACAAGATGCATGGCATGACATTTTATTCATATTCAAAACGAAGCAATGTGAACATTATGGAGAGCAAAACACTCTCATGCAGTGTATGTTTCATTCATACTCGAAGCCGAAGGGGGCTCTTGCACAGAAAGTCCGAAACTGACTCATAGAATTAATAACTTATGCCAGGAAATCCCTAATATGGACAAAGGCTCCCAGATATCGCTGCAAATGTTTTGACTGATGAAACATTAAGACAATACACAAGATTGTGGCAATAAATGGTTCATATGTGTTTGTCTTCTCCAGATAATAAATAAATAAAGTATATGAATAATGCAGTGCTAATTGACATAGGATATCATTTATAAGAAACTAGTATAGAAACTAAACATATATATATTATATATAAATATATATAAATATATATTATATGTGATAAAAATGGAAAAAAAATTTCTAGTCATATCTTAAAATTGTCATTAGGAAAACATAGGAAAAAAATCTTATAGAATAAAAATTAATGGTTATTTCTTGATATTTCTGTCCCCCTCACTTCTGAAATGATGGCTATTTCCCTGGCTGGCGCTTCATTCTCACTTTTTTTTTTTCAATCGTACATTCAATCGTACATTTACGTTTTTTGTACGAATTCCACCTAATGGTGGAGCTTACCTTTTAAAAAAAAAAAAAGATCATACGTTTTTATCAGTAAGGCTAACTGTCAGTGGGTGGTAAGTAGATCGAATTGTATGAATTCATATGAATTGACCACCAATTTGCCAAAATGTAAAATAGTTATAAATTGCCATGAGACTGTGTATCAACTCGGACCACTTCTTTTGTCTCTATAATCGTTTACTCTGAAATAGAAATAAACAAGTGAAGTTAATCATGCTAAATCTTGGCGCTGATCGCCTGCAGAGGGTATAAAAATATGAAAATGTGTCCTCTTTATTCAGATCTGAGGTGTCATTTACATGTGCAAAAATCACCTTTTCCACTTCTCAGATACCAGAACCGCAAACATGCATTGTTTCTCTTTGAATTTATAATTACGCGATTAGCGTCCACATCAAAAACCGAAAAGCGTGTTTCAAAAACACAAATAGCTCAAAGCAAACATCCTCGAGAGGTGCGCTGCAGCACGTGAATCATAATTCAGGGATTCTGCTCTAGCTGGTGGTGAAAGTGTAAAAACTGCTGAAATAAAGACTCGTGTGGAATTAGGAACCTAATTAGGGTAATCTGTTTCTTCAAATAGGACAGATTTGATGAAGGGCTGGTAGATGCCGAGAAAGAGAAAGCGAGCAAGGTGAGGGGGTAATGGGAATAGGGAAATGCAGGAAAAGCTTAGGCCCTGGTAAGGAAATAGCGCTAACCTGCAAGGCCCATCGCCAGCGCATTCTCTCTTCCCCAGAGTTCATTAATTAGTTAATTAGTCTGAGCAGATGGCTGTGGTACACAAATCAGCAGCTCCGAGGGGCAGCTGGGCAGAGGCAGAGATGGAAGGTGAGGGCACCTCAGATCTGGAGAGAACTTGCACATTGGTGGAGCGCTAATGCTAACGCAGATAGCCTGCTGCAGTACACAGCGCACATGTGCACGAGCACTCACAGCTCACTCTGGCCTTCTGCCTCTCCCTCCTCAGAGCGTGTGTAAGGAATTTCAGATAGACACACATGTGTATGAGGCTTCAGAAACACACAGGATCCTGAAACAAACGCTGTGTTTGTGTGTGTGTGTGTGCTGCGTTAGCATCGGTTTGAATGAATTCTCTGCTTCACTGCAGATTTAAAAAGGCGCTTCTGACGGTTATTTTTAGCATGTTCACATATCTCCCTTCTGTCTCTATTCTTTCACTTGTTCTGTCTCTCTCTCCACCTCTCCCCCTTTCTCTGGCTCTCTTTCGTTTTATCTCTCTTTTGCTGTGTAAATGTGCATATGCATATAGCTCATACGGTTCTGGCTGGTGTCTGTGCACATGGGAGCTGGATAGGGTCCAATTTTGTGCTAAACCTGCTTTTATGATGCAGAACACTGTTCTGTATCTTTTTTTTTTTTGCTTCCTTTGTGCATTTTTTTTCTGTTTGAAAATGCTTCATCCAATCCAATCATCCAATGGGGCTGGAATGGCAAGACACAAACGCGTAATCCTCTTCACCACTATAGAAAAACCTCTTTAAAGCAGAATAGAGAGAAAGGGAGGGAGACAGATAATACACTGAAAGGTTACTCTTATTCATCCATGTACCAAAATTCCTCACCCTTGCTAATAATCATCCTTTGTGCAACCTTTCAGGGCAGCGTACATGTATTTGTGTTTTTGTACAGTGTGGGCTATACAACATACTCAGTGTATGCACATTTTTTGTATGCATGGATATCTGCTGACCACTAGCCAAAATGTGCTGTATGCATACTGTGTGGCATAATGTCAACCTTTTTTATGGACACATTTTTTGACAAACTTCTACACTAAATGCTTTTACACAGACTAAAATTCTGGAGTTATTAAATGTGTAGGGCTATAAATTAAGTAACAGTGTATATTGCAATGATTTAATGCAATCATTTTTATTGGTTCACTATTTACTAATGACCTTGTCATGACAAGTATGAGAGCTAAAGATTTCAGTATCAAAATCAGCATTAGTAATTTTGATTCATCTCTGTAAATCAGCTTAAAGGGGTCATATGATGTTGCTAAAAAGAACATTATTTTGTGTATTTGTGCATTATAAAGACTTATACTGTCTTTTTACCCATTGCGTTGCATCACGCCGCATAAACATAAAACCATGTCTGCATTTGTGATCGCAGAAATGACAAACAACAAGCGCTACTCTACACTGCCCAAAACTCGCGTTTGAATCGTCAGTGGCAAATTCTTTAAATATGAAAACATACTTACAGGCTGTGAATCAGAACAGCCGGCATTGTAGTCTACTCTCCCAGGGTCAGGAAACAGTCCTCCATAAAATGCGCTGCACACATCTGAATATTTGTGTCCTCTTTTGGAAGGCCAAACAAAGTTTTTTCCCTTTTCGCAAAGAAACACACAGTGTCTTCACAACATGGCGGCGGCAGTAGCAGCAACAATAAAGTTACGCCTTCTTTCTTCTTGAACATTTGGGCGGGGTTATGCAAATCTTCCCACATCGTGACGTAGACATGTGGGGGCGTGTTTAAACGAGGCGTTTTAGGAGGGCGTGGACCAGTCAACTTTTATGAAGAATATCTCTTTGGGTTTGAGACTTTAGTCTTTGCAACTTTAAGGATCTTATCTATTCACGAACAGCTTGTAACACTCCAAAGAGAAAGGAAAACTTGAAATTGTCATCATATGACCCATTTAAACTGTGAATCAACTAACTGATTCGAAAGTGTTTTTTTTCCAGTTTAGTAATTTCAGTTCAGCAATTTTATTACTTAAACTTACTTAATTGCCGTTATTTGCCATAAATATTATATTATATTATCAGTTTTATTTAAATTTACAAAAAATGTTTTAATAGTCTTAGTTAACAACACTTGTGTTTTATTTAGTCAAATGCAAATGTGGAAAACAACTTGTATTTTATTTCTTGAACTAAGCATTTTAAAGCTATTTGGATATAATGGTTGTTTGGCAGAAATAATATAAAATAAAATAAAATAATCCCTTTAACCCCTTTCAGAGCATATACATAAACACTAAGTATCATCAAAATGCTTTTTTCTCCTACATCTCAGAATAGACAATATTCTACACTGAATCTCTCTTCTCGATTCGTACGTAGACCGATATGAGAACGGCTAATACAAGATGCGTTTGATCAGTGTATGAATTAAACACACTTGAGAACACACACAGGCCAGAACTACTTCACTTACAACTTTGACTCAGATCACTTCATCTCCACAGGGAACTGTTTCATTTACCTTCTTAGTCTGATTAGATTTATATTCAATCTGTCATTCTGGAAGGTAAACTTAGCCTGGCCTTCTGCATTCATTATGTGTCCATGGAGAAAGGGAGGCAAACCCGGCTCTGTGCAGAAACAGCCCAAAAAGCAGTTCTTTCACACTATGCATGAAACATTCCTTGTGAATCTTTGATATGACACCTAAACCAAACTCGAAACATAAGTGTACTTTAATGTTGTTACTAACAGCTAGGAAATGCAGTCATAATTGTGTCTTTTTTACAGTTTAGTGCCACTGAAAGTGGAATATAGGCTTTTACTTCTCCCCGATTGGGTTATTGTAATTCTTATATCCTAAAATCACGTTTCAATATCTTTAAATTGACAAAGAGCAGTACTCTACTTCTAGAGTTCCGTCTGTTTCTTCTTCCTGATTAAATTACTGTAATTCTTCTATTCCAGATGAGGCCACTTAATGTGTTAAAGTTGAAGTAGAGTAGAAGACCATATCTAGATGCTAATGACTCAAAAATACTCAAAAAAAAAAAATGAAAAGAATAAAATCAATATTCTTCTAAAATCTCTCTGATGGCTTCATATAATTTACAAAATAGATTTTACAATTCAATAACCAAGCTCTATACAGTTGTACACTACAACTTCCTCCCTTTCTTTTCATCACAACCTTTTCAACATTTTTCTTTATGTTCTCTGAATAAAATAAAATAAATCAGCTTTATAGATGAAAAACCAATCTAATAATTCAGGAACTAAATGAGAATAAGTGCTCCTTCTAAAACTCAAAACACCAGTAATCAGTTTTGATTTACCGTATTGTTCTTTGAATTAACTTACTATTCAAATATAAAGGTAAATATTACAATATATATATATATATATATATACATATATCAGGGTCTGAATTCCCCCTTTAGGTGGCTCTTATGGGGGGGATTTTTTTTCATTTGAGGGGGGAGTTAGGGTATTTTTTTAGATGTATTTTTAAACTACAATCATCCAACCTAAATGTTTCGTCACCCAGTGTATTTGTGTTTTACAATGTTGTTGATTCATATTTATATTGTGAGGAAGATTCTTAAAAAGAACTTTGATTTCAAACTCTGTACTGAATATATTTTAACTAAAAAAGACAAGTAAACAGTCAGTAATAAAATAAGAATATATAAATGACAAACAATGGCACAAACAAATACAATAACAAGATACAACTAAAATTAACTGTGCTTTAAGTTTTCAGGTATAACAGTAATATTCAGGTACAGAAATACCACAGAAACGGAATAATCTATTTAACGTTAAAATAACACTGGTTAGTCTTCAATGTATAAAAAAACAGCGGCAGGTTTATTTAGGTTGCTGTCTCTTTAAGACCTCATGCACTGATCTAACTGTTCCACATAAGTTTTGTTTCTCAACTGTTTACGTTCACTTAATAGCCTATATACTGACAATGTTTAGTATAAACCGACTGTTTATGTGAATACTCATCAAGACGGCATTTTGACATAATTATGTATGTACTTGGCTGTTTACGCGCAATAAGACGCAACACAACTTCATTCTGTAGTCACGCGCTCTCAGATGCGGCTCTATGTGCACGTGCTCTGTATGTGAGCTCAAAAAAAGGGGTCTCATAGAGAGCGCGCAAGCACTGAATTGAGCACTTGAATGTTTAAAATTGTAAGACT
>NW_015632463.1:316648-324879 GCF_001515625.1 Sinocyclocheilus rhinocerous
TTTTTCATTTGAGGGGGGAGTTAGGGTATTTTTTTAGATGTATTTTTAAACTACAATCATCCAACCTAAATGTTTCGTCACCCAGTGTATTTGTGTTTTACAATGTTGTTGATTCATATTTATATTGTGAGGAAGATTCTTAAAAAGAACTTTGATTTCAAACTCTGTACTGAATATATTTTAACTAAAAAAGACAAGTAAACAGTCAGTAATAAAATAAGAATATATAAATGACAAACAATGGCACAAACAAATACAATAACAAGATACAACTAAAATTAACTGTGCTTTAAGTTTTCAGGTATAACAGTAATATTCAGGTACAGAAATACCACAGAAACGGAATAATCTATTTAACGTTAAAATAACACTGGTTAGTCTTCAATGTATAAAAAAACAGCGGCAGGTTTATTTAGGTTGCTGTCTCTTTAAGACCTCATGCACTGATCTAACTGTTCCACATAAGTTTTGTTTCTCAACTGTTTACGTTCACTTAATAGCCTATATACTGACAATGTTTAGTATAAACCGACTGTTTATGTGAATACTCATCAAGACGGCCGGCATTTTGAATTATGTATGTACTTGGCTGTTTACGCGCAATAAGACGCAACACAACTTCATTCTGTAGTCACGCGCTCTCAGATGCGGCTCTATGTGCACGTGCTCTGTATGTGAGCTCAAAAAAAGGGGTCTCATAGAGAGCGCGCAAGCACTGAATTGAGCACTTGAATGTTTAAAATTGTAAGACTGAAAAGCATGTGCAAACGATACATTCCGTCATCTTTCACACTGAAATATTTGCGGGAATTTCCCACGCTACAATCGCGGAAACTGTGGGAATCAGTAGAATTATGAGCAATCCCCGCAATCCTGCACCGAATTTCAAGCCCTGTGTATATATATATACTGCACAAACATTCACACAGGAAATTTTATGGAATTTTTCACTCACAAGTCTTCTGAAGCAACACAATATCACTCAAAATCTCATTTGCACTTACATTCAAAAATGACATGTCAAGACATGTTGCAGCAGCTTTGGCATGAGAATCAATGACGTTCGGCTTCACTGATGCCAAATCTGGTGCAACATGACTTGACATGCCATATTTAAAAGTATGAATGAGATTTGACGTTTATGATGGAGGGGTAGATTTTAAGCAAACTTTGACACTTTTTATGGTGCTTTTTATTTCATTTTGGAGCTTGACAATTCATTTTCCCATTCAAAAAGGACAGCCAGAGCATACTGAAAACTATCATCTTTCGTGTGCCAAAGAAAGACCGTCATACAAGTTTGGAACATGGGTTGAGTAAATGATGATTGAAGTTTAATTTGGGGGTAAACTATCCTTTAAATGTCATAAACAAAATTTAAATGAACAAGAACTATCACAAGACAACTGCAACAGTTTTGATCTCTTATGGTACATGGAGACAATTATACGCACAAATGGGGCATTAAAAGACTTGCTATAATGTTGTACTTACCCAGAACGCCCAACCTGTAGTTCATAGTGACGACAATCACGTTTCCATAGGCAGCAAGAACACTTGCATCAAACATGTTTCCCGTTCCCTCCATGTATGAACCACCATGGATAAACAACATCACAGGCTTCTTCCGACGATCTCTTATATCTGTGTAAAACATAAACATGCATAAAAATGATTACGTGAACGCATGTTATATTAATTAATACCAATAATGATCTGCTTAGTGAGTAAACCGTGAAAGCCTGATATTATGCACTTAAGAGCTCTTGTTTATATAAAAAACATTATTTTTCAACCATGCATGTTAAATAAAAAATATATTTTATTTATATATTTTTATAAATAAAAATATCTTTATTTGACTCTCTAACTCTAGCACTCTATTCTAATTCTATTCTTTAAAAAAAACTTTCCCCTTTTAGACACTTTATTTAGTTACTATCTGCTTGTTTTCTTTAAAACAAAAAACAAAACAAAAAAACTAAAAACTTGCTTCTCTAATCTTTTTGCATTCTGATTTGTTTTCTTTTTATTTATTATACAATTATAATTCAGATTTTCTGACTTCATCTGATTAACAAAAGCAAAAAAGGCCTCTAACACTAGCTTGCTCTATTCTTTTTCTATTTTATCTGTTTTCTTTTTATTTATTATATGATAAAAAAAAAAAAACTTGCTACGTGTACAGCATTAAGCTAACTGAGACTTGTTATAGCACTTGCATATCATTGCTTTTTTGTTGATTTTGATTGCTTCCATTGTCCTCATTTGTAAGTCGCTTTGGATAAAAACGTCTGCTAAATGTCTAAATGTAAATGTAAAAAATTAAGAAATATATAGTTCATATAAACTACAGTTCAAAAGTTTGGGCTCAGTAAGATTTTGTAATGTTTCTGAAAGTCTTTAATGCTCACCAAGGCTGCATATATTTAATCAAAAATACAGTAAACAGTAAAACTGTGGAATAATATTACAATTTAAAATAATGTTATTTTTTAAATACTTTTTAATATGTAATTTTTCCCATGATGGCAATGCTGAATTTTCATTAGCCATTACTCTCATTCTAATATGCTGATTTGGTGCTCAAGAAGCATTTCTGATTATAATCCTATATTATTATTACCTATTTTGTTGAAAACGGATTTGCTGCTTAATATCTTTGTGGAAATATATTAATGAATAGAAAGTTCAAAATAACAGCATTTATTTGACATTTAAATCTTTTATAAACATCTTTACTGTCACTTTTGATCAACTTAATCCTTTCTGAATAAAAGTATTAATTTCTTTAAAAAAAAAATTCTAATCTTACCAACCCAATTTTTTGAATGGTATTGTATATAACATCACAGATGTACAGCTATATATTAATGTATATATAGAATGCAGGAATGGACTATTGTCTGTAATTTGTAAAAGATTAAGGTATATGAATACATTTCAGGCTTGTTTAGTGTGCTGATGCCCCAGTTTTTTAGTTAGAAGATATGTTAGGATTAGAACAATAGCTTACTGCTTATTACATACTACACAGTGTTCACACTGTATACTGCCTACTCTTTTTCTAAAAAAAGATTGTGGAACAGTATTAGTGGAATTAGCAGTGTGTTACAATTTGATGGTCAGATCAGATAATGAGTCAAGGAAGAGAAAGTAAAAAACAGTGGTTGATATTGCTTCCAGTTCACTTGTCATTCTTAAAATAGAAGGTCAGGTTGAGCGCACTGCATTATGGGATACCATACTGTGTGAGTGCTGTATGTGCTGTTGCATATGGCATATAATGGCAAATTTAGTAGGTCATACCGCAGAAATAGAATAGTATATTAGTACACGATTTCTGACCATATCCTCAATCGTCTCCTCGCACTCTGGGATCTTTTAGCATGGCCTGCCTTGCATTGGCTCATCATTTCTGCACTCTGCTG
The DNA here is from genome assembly GCF_001515625.1 of Sinocyclocheilus rhinocerous. Taxonomy (NCBI): domain Eukaryota; kingdom Metazoa; phylum Chordata; class Actinopteri; order Cypriniformes; family Cyprinidae; genus Sinocyclocheilus; species Sinocyclocheilus rhinocerous. The sequence goes on from NW_015632463.1 coordinate 320,080, forward strand.
GCACAGTCTGTCTGTTTCTCTTCCAAAACTCTGTTGCTTCTGATGTATCTCTGTATCAGTTAGTACCATCTGTGTGCGTTTCTCTCTCTTTCTCTGCTCAGTATACTTGGAATACAAAAGCTCCAATAGGTCAGACTGGCCCTTTGACCCTCTTCCACCATCTCACATCTTGGATTCCCCTCTAGGTGCTGCATTGATAGAGTCCCTACCTTTCATGCTCCCTCGTGTGGTACCTTCTCTGTCCTTCGACCCCATCTAAACTCCCCCATCTCAAGTCTCCAGATAGGTATATTCTGTCTGTTTTAGATTCACATCTATATGTGCTGTTTAATGGTACAGGTTGTTCCCCTGTGTTTGAGTTGCACATGCTCATGCATATATGCATATGCTCTCAGAGATGCTTGTGTGTGTGTGAATGCGTGTGAGTGCGAGGGCATTCGGAGATGTCCAGTTAGCCAGTGCTTCTGTGGTGTGCAAGCGCTGTAGATAATTCATATGAAAACCAGACCATGCAGAAACATAAATAACTACCACGACATCTGTTTACCCCGAGAGAGAAGGAGGGGGTCTGAGAGAAAGAAAGAGAGTGGGTGAGAGAGATGGGGGAAATCATAAAAGCAAGGGTGAGACAGATAAAGAGAGAGAGAGAGAGAGAGAGAGAGAGAGAGAGGGAGAGAAAGAGAGAGACAGGAAGAGATCGAGATGTGAAAAGGAAATGGCACACAAAAGAGAATAAAATAAAAGTTACACAGACCAAGGCCTTTTCACGGACACACAACATCTCACACACACACACACACACACACACAGGCAGCTGTGATGCTGAGTCGCTATGGAAACTGCCTCATCTCTCTCTCTCTGTCTAATAGAAGCTCACCAGCACTGACTCACTCATGCCTGTTGCCACGGAAACAAATTCTACGCACGTATTTGCACGCCCGCCTGCATCACCACCTGAATCTCGGGTTACAAACGCATTACAGCGACTGCACCTTCACACACACACTTTTTCGTCTTAATCTTTGCACGCACACAATCACCTCTTCTTGTAGACAAACATATCTCTTCATAAAAACAAACACACACATCACACAAAACCTATGTGCAATCACGCATGAACATGCTTGCACACTCGTGCACAAGTACGGGCACTCGTATGAATGAACACATCTCTAAGTTCACTTTGAATACTGAGACCAATGGAAATATAAAAAAGTTTTAACAGAATGTCTCTTTCACACAAGACTAATATTAGACTGTTAGATTTCTTTTCCCTGGCTTTGATACGTGTTGTTTCACACCCTCGATGCAGCTGAACGGTGTAAGAGTTACTTGGTAGACGTTGGTGTTGACATGACACCTCCGATTCAGCCAATCAGATAGGACTGTGTGGATCAGGTGTGCTGTTAACAGCCAATCAGATGATGGGAAATCTTTTTCAGGATGGAACTGCTTTTTGTGTCATCGTGAAGCAACACCATGATGCCCGTAGGAAAGAAAAATCACAATTCACACTTGTTTCTCCTAGGCATCATTACAATTAAATGGAGAGCTAGTGGGGATTTAAGATATAGTAATCTTATATGTACAATAACGTTCAAAAGTTAGAATTATTTTTTTAGAGAATGCTTTAAAAGAAATGTATAATTATATTCATTAAACTGATCAAAGTGACAGTAAATATATTTATAATACAAATTTCTCCTCTACAAATTTCTACTCTAAATAAAGGCTATTCTTTTGATCGGAATCCTGAAAAAAAAAAGTATAATGGTTTCTCGAGCAGCAAATCAGCTTACTCAAATGAATTTTGCATCACAGGAATAATTTACATTTTAAAATATATTAAAATAGAAATGTTATATATATATACATATTTTAAAATGTTCAATTTTAATGATATTTCAAAATTGTACTGTTTTTACTGTAAATATGTCTCAAACTGAAGGTGTCTCAAATTGATTTCAATATGAACAGTTCTCATCAAATTATTTCAAGATCAAACAAAACACTTGTTAATATAATGCTATTTGCATTAATTTTATAGGTTTGTACTCTAACTATATGCCAACTATTGTCTCATTTTTATTTCTCCACAGGATATTTCAGAGAATCATGATGAAATTATAACTGCGACTTTCTTTTTTCCATGGAACACAAAAGGAATCATTCATCAGAATGTCCAAGCAGCTTTTTGTGATAAAATAAAAGTGAATGGTGACCAAGATTTGTCAAGCACAATGTTTAGGGAAAGCTTTCAGTGAATTTAAATGTAGTCATCTATCGTATGACTTCAGAAGGCTTGGAATACTGCAGACGAGTCATTTGGACTGCTTTTATAAAGCCTGACTAAAGCTTTGACAAACTCTCACTTTCACTGGATGGAGCATCTTGTACATTCAGCTAAACATCTTCTTTAGTGTTCCAAGCAAGAAAGAAAGTTTGCAAGTACATAAGGATGAGTAAATGGTGCTTGGGTTTGGCTGGGTATCAATAATACTGAATAAATGTAGAATCAAATGCTGTAAAAGCAGATTTCTCCAAGCTGACTTTTTTTTTTTTTTTTTTTTTGCTGCAGTATTGAGATATTTTGTGTGTGTGATGCATCGAAGAGAAGCACACAGAATCCACAAACATCTTATCTGGGACAACCCTGCTTACGAATCCATGAGTATACTCTTGTGTGTGTGTGTGTATGAGTGAGGGAAGAATGGGGAGACACAGGAAGAGAGGGAGACCATATGCAATGCGTTAGCCTCAATATGGGATGGAAAGAGTTCGAAATAAAGCGAGAGAGAGAGAGAGAGAGAGCGAGAGAGCAAGCACAATGCCCAGATCCTTTCAACAGAGGCCTTAGTATCCTATTCGCTTCAAAACATCCTCAAAATACAAGAACGCTATTCTGTCTCGCCTCCTCCAAGCCTGCATCTCTCTCTCTTCCTCTCCTATGCCGCACCTCCCCCTCCCTCTTTCCCTTGATCTCCTGCTTTTCCTTCTACTCTCTCCCCCTCTCCTCAACTCTGCCTTCATCTTTGCCTCTCTGCTCTCATTATGGGACTTTCTACACCTCTCCAGCTTTTGTTCTTTTCCGTCTGGGCTTTTCTCAACGTTATTTACAGGAAAGCAGAGAGACAGGGGAATGGGAATGGACACGATGGATTCGAACCCGGGTTCCTGTGAGCAAATGCGCTACCTTTTTGTGCCACGACCATCCCTCCCTTCTTGTTCCTGTCTGCCGCCCACACATCCTCTCTCACTTTCAAAGCTCCATGAATCTCATTTCATCATATACTAGTCTTTATCACAACGTCTTTTTTAGCGATCTTTCCCCCTCCGTGCTCTCAAATTGGTGATCTGAGCGTACCCCTCTCCTCCTCTCTTTCATCTCTCCTCTCTTTCGTTCCCTCCTTTCCTCCATCGCTGCTGTGTGTTTCCTCTCCTCTTCTCTCCCGTGTTCAGAGACGCAAAATTGGATTAGCTGGCAGTGTCTCTATTTAAACCTCTGCAATTAGAGACGCCCGGATTCCGAGAACTCAGTGCATACAGCACAAGCCCTGCACATGCACAGACATATTTGCTATAAAGAGTGATAGTCATTTTAAATGGAAAGAGTATGAGCATGGAATAACGATACTGTAAAAGCCTGGTAATTGTTCAACTATCTATTACCTAGTCATATATTAGTCATATTAAAGTAAGTCATATAGGTTTGGCATATCATGACAGCGAGTAAATGTTTTTTGGTTGAACTATCCCTTGAAGAAGGCAAGGCGTATACTTTTACAGTAAATTACAGAAAGTATAATGTTCTCCCCACTTGTAAAGAACAAGTCCCTGGGTGATACTTTGAGTTACTAAAAAAGTCATATTTCTTATTATTTCTTTTAGTACCTATGTACATGTTACATTTTGTTTAGTTAATTTAAAAATGTACTGTCAATACATGTTTGTGGTTCATGTTAAGGCCAATTTTTATCGTCATCATGTGTGTGAACTCATCATCATCATCATATATATATATATATATATATATATACATACAGTATATATATATATATATATATATATATATATATATATATGTCTGTTGCAAGAACACCCACATACACAAACACACACAAATGAGCTCACACACACACACACACACACAAACACACAGATTATGTTAGAAACACACATATACTCAAGAGCTAGTCTGCAACTTACCCCTTATTATCAAACTCTGACCAATAAGATCAGTGCAATTATTTTGAAATTTTTATTGATATAATTTTGTCAATATTAAGATATAATATTAATATTAAGCAATTTTAAATACTATTTGAATATTCAGAATACGGAAGTTTTCTCTGCTCCTAAAAGCAATAAATCCAGCATGTTGTCTTTTACAGACTTACTGCATTAGCTACTCTACTGCATTCTCAGCTGGATGCATGTCAGCCAATGAAATTGCACTAAATCACAGGGGGCTGATGGGATTTGTAGTTTATTGATTTCTGGCTAATCCTTTGCCATTCATCAAAAAGGACACAAAACATGTAATGAAATCTTAATAACTGTTGACGGGAGATTATTTCTAAAATAAAAGCCTGTTGTAATGAAATGATGTAAGAATAATTTGTTTTGCAGCACAAATAACCACATCAGCAGTGCATGAATTAGTGCATGTATGATTGAGCATATGTATGCGTGTGTGTCTGTGGTTAGTTGAGCTAAAAGCAAAATGCAAAATCATACAAGACAAAATAATCAAGAGAAATAATGGCACATATTACAACCCCCCCCCCCCCAAAAAAAAAG
>NW_015632463.1:324889-334134 GCF_001515625.1 Sinocyclocheilus rhinocerous
ACGAACCAATGGCTCGGCAGCAGAGCTGCACGAGCCTATGGCAACAAAGCCCACAGAGCTCGCCAGAATGGGCGGGGTCATCTGGCTATATAAGCGGGCGTTCGCCACAGGATTCTCAGATTTCTTCTCCTTCAGCGATGACTACGCTCTACGCTGATTACGAAGCCTGCTCGCCGTTGACACGCCTCGCAGCTGGATTGGTACCTCTCTGCTCGGCTGACCCGCTTCTATGCCGCCTCAGCGACGCAGCAGTTCCGGTCCACTTCCCCTGCCGCCATCCGGCGATTCTAATAGAGCTTACTAAAAGAGCTTGGTATTGTTGCAAATGCCACACCGTTACTGCGGTTCAAAATGTTCAAAATGTTTCGAACTCAGCCGGACCACCCCCCAAGCAGCCTCTCTTAAACCTCCTATCACCCTGTTCAACCCTGGCTCAACCCAACCCTTCAAGCGCCCAAGCAACCAACCGCTGTTATAGCGGGAAAAATAAAACACAAACATTTTCAAAAAGAGAGCAAAATTCCTCTTCCATTTCTCACGAGTATTCTGCCCCCGTGCGTCCAGTCACTTGAGTTAATCCAACCCCTCGCCACGCGGGCTGAGGCCTGGCAGGCCATCCCTGGAGTGTCGAGATGGGTCATGGGGATAATAAAACGAGGTTATTCAAGCCAATTCACTCGAAGACTCCCGTGCTTCAGCGGCGTGGTCCCCACCTTTTACCTCCGATCTGTCAGTGGTGTTGTCATTCCTGCAAGAGCTGCTGAATAAGGGACGCTCACCATCCACTCTCAAGGTTTATGTAGCAGCTATAGCGACCTCTCATGCCCCTATTGCAGACCAATCAGTGGCCAGGAACAGCGCGGTTGTCCGCTTCTTGAGGGGCGCCAGGAGGCTGAATCCGCTTCGCCCCCTCACTGTCCCTTCATGGGATCTGCCCACTGTGCTGAGGGCCCTGAAGGGCCCTCCTTTTGAGCCGCTACAGTCTACCAATCTTCGGTCACTGTCGCTGAAGACTGCTCTGCTTCTGGCACTAGCATCGGTAAAGCGAATAGGAGACATGCAGGCACTTTCCATTAGCGTCCCTTCATTCTGCCCACTGTGCTGAGGGCCCTGAAGGGCCCTCCTTTTGAGCCGCTACAGTCTACCAATCTTCGGTCACTGTCGCTGAAGACTGCTCTGCTTCTGGCACTAGCATCGGTAAAGCGAATAGGAGACATGCAGGCACTTTCCATTAGCCCTGCCTGCCTGGAATTCGGGCCAAACGACTCTAAGGTCGTCCTGAAACCAAGGCATGGTTACGTACCCAAGGTGCTCTCCACTCCATTCAGAGCACAGGTCATTGCATTCTCTGCGCTTCCTCCCTCTGAAGAGGACAGAGAATTATCCCGGCTCTGCCCCATCAGAGCTCTAAGAATGGGCCTTGCCATCCACATTTGCTAGGTTTTATAACCTGGAAGTCCCGGCCTTACAGGCCAGGGTCCTTTCTGCTTGAAGAGACACGCACTGCGTTACGCAAACAAGTCTGACAGAGAGCCCTTGACCGTATCACGCTCAAGCTCTCTGGTATTAGTTTACTTGTCAGCTCTCGACCCCTGGGGTACCGAAGTTGCATGAGTACTCTGGAAAAATTAACAAGGCTGGGCGTGACCTCAGGGAGTTCAGGCCATTTTAGCCTTGGGTTATTGTTAACTTCCCTATGGGCAATACTTGCTTATGGAAGTTATAATACTTATATAGTCGTTCCTCTACCTTAGCACGGCGTGATTGTACTGTGTTCCCATAGCATCTTTAGCAGACGCAGTACGAGTGAAGTATCGATAGGGAACGTACTCGGTTACTGACGTAACCTTGGTTCCTTGAGATACGGGAATGAGAACTGCGTTGCTAGCCGTGCTATGTAGCAGCACGACTTGCTATGTAGTCGTCGCTTCAGTTGAAGTAACCTGAGAATCCTGTGGGGAACGCCCGCTTATATAGCCAGATGACCCCGTCCATTCTGGCGGGCTCTGGCAGGCTTTGTCGCCATAGGCTCATGCAGCTCCGCTGCCGAGCCATTGGTTCATTTTTAATACACTGCACAAACCAATGGCCATGCAGTTTCACTGCGTCATTGAAAAAGGCTTCAGTTCAGGAGCTTGCAGTTCAGTTTAGCAGACGCAAGTACTCGTTCCCATATCTCAAGGAACAAAGGTTAAGTTAGTAAACGAGTACGTTAGCATGTAGCTAAAGTATTGAAATTCAGGTGCTGAATGATACTATATTGAAAGTCAGGTCTGATGTAAAAATCTGCATGATGCTAGTTATTAAACTGTAGGTTTCTTCTCATTTCTGGTCTCATTCACCCCAATGAAACAGATCAGCTGCTTTAGTTTGTATTGCAACAGTAGCGTTCTGTCACTGGCTTCTTCAGGACTGGAGCTGAGAGGATCTGGTGCAGCGAGACACATTAGCATCTGTCGCTAACTAAGGTTAAATGCTAAATGTTTGTGTGGCGACAGCCATTAATGGGTATTATCAGCATGACCCCCTACCCCCTCCCTCAGTACTGGCGGTGGGCCTGTAAGAGACGAGATAGAAATCGTCTCCATTTATTTACCGTTTATCTGCTAAACAGGCTCTCCACACCAATAGACCACATACCACATTTGTCATTGCTGTGTGTATAATTCTCACCCAGTCTGTCCAACACACATAATGCACATATACACAGCACAACTTTATTCTCAGAACTCACTTCAAATGCTATTCACCTGATTTTTTTACACTTTTTTTTTTTTTTTTTTTTACACATATACACGTTCACAATTACATTTAAAGGGAAAGTGTCATGTTTTCAGTGTAGTATTAATTTTTCCTAACCCAAGTTAATATTGCAGAGATAAGTAAAAGTAGTAGGTTGATTTTCCTGCAAAGTCCAATACTATATAATTTGAAAAAAGGAGCATTTAAAATGAGCAGTTTGTTTGAGCTAAAATTCTGAAGCGTGAGGCTTTGACACTGCATGATTCCGGATGTAGTCTGCTTGAGTATCCAGACCAGCCCAACACAGAAACACTAGCTCAAAAAAAAAAAAAAAAAAAAAAATTAAATAAAAAAAATAGAACAACAGTTGGTTTCCAGTAGTAAAAATCTGATTCATTTTCTCAAAAAAAAAAAAAAATTAAATTAAATAAATAGTACAACAGTTGGTTTCCAGTAGTAAAAATCTGATTCATTTTCTCCATAGGTGTACTGATTTTTAACAGTAACTTATAAACCTTTAAAGACAGACCTACTGTGAGCTGCGAGGTTGTTAGGTAAGGGATAATGTACAGCCAGCCAATTGTGATCACAGAATAACCCCCGACAGGGTGATCAGGACCCCGACACAAAGCAGAGAGGTCTTGTATCACCCTGAAGGGGGTTATTCTGCGATAACAACCAGCTGGATGTACATTATCCCACTTATTACACAGCTATTTGCCACATAAGTAAATAATTAGACACAAAATATTGATTTGAGTTGAAATATTTGAATGCAAAGCTTCCGTGAAGAAAGCAGTTGCTAGCAAGCGGCAAGTTCAAACTAGACGGACATTTAAGGGACAGTCATACCACTTATTACACAGCATTTCATCACATAAATAATTATGTCGATAAAAGATATTGATTTAAGAAAAAACTGTTTTAAAATCTTACTAGAGTCCGCGATACCAGGATGACATAATTAAATAATTGTACACACAATATTGAATTGAGTTTTAATATTTTATTAGCTAACCAAACGCAAAACTTCCACAAAGAAAAACTGTTCCTAACAAGAGTATAGTGCTGACTTCAGTTGCCCGGATGAGCCTGTGTTATCAGCTTTTACCGGTTGTTATCGAGGGATAACATACCTCGGAATGTTGCGACTGACCAATCAGAATCAAGTATTCTTGATTACATAAATTACATACTTCACCTTTAAGTATACAGTAAAAAAAATATTTTTTCGAGGTTGTAAATAAAAGAAAAATCATTAGGAGTACATTTTATAACACAATACTATTTCAGTCTTTCTACTTCAAACTTTCACATATAATTTCTTTGTAATTTTTTTGTGAAATTTCTGAGTAAAAATTGATTCAAAGTAAATCCTACACCAAATGTTATTCAGTTTATGCATGCTAAAATAAACGACACATGCTCATTCCTCATGTTGTCGAGTGTGTGCATCTTCTCGCATGTTCCTCTGAGCTGAATCTTCTCCTGAGTTGCACTTAAGCTTTGAGACTCGATCAATGCTGACGTGATTTTCAGTTCAATTGACCATCTCAGGTCAGTTCTTCCAGTAAAGGCTGGAGAGTAGGAGACAGGTTGATGGGAGTATGGAACGAGTGTGCGTGTGTGATTAAGTCTCAGCAACATCAGCACTTTATTGACGCTTAAAGCATTTGGAGATCAAGCTTTCACTATTTTACTGGTTACTGCTTCCGCCTATATGGTCTACAGCCTCCATTAGGGCTCAGGCTTTTCCCAGAAACCTAATCCTGCTGGCCTTTGAAGACGATGCACCAGCTTTAAAACTAAGGCCCAGAATTCCCCTCTAAGTGAAAGAAGACACGAGAGATGCCGTCGGTGTGGAAGAAGAGCGGAAAGCATGATAATGAAGACTTAAAATGGAGGAAAGATCATTTACGTGGGCTGAGTCTTGGGTGGTACGTGGGTTGGTGAGCGCCTGGTGTGGTGACAGTCGGAAAGGAAAAACCACGCTCTGTGAATGTGGCGTTACTCCCAGTCTGAGAGATGGCAGTGGGTTTCAAGCGTGCATGTTGAGCCATTGAACAGTTTGTGCAGTAAACACTTTCTTTCCTGAGAAAGTGTGTGTGAACGAGTGTGTATTTGGTATTTTTTGACAGGAGTGCGTGACAGGAAACCCGGCAGTACGCCATCCCAGTGTAACCAGCAGGTTTGTCCTCCCTGACAGGCTTGCCGTGTAGAGATGTCTTCAGTATATTCTCTCTGTCTCTCTTTCTGCTTTTTTTTCTGTCTCCCTCTCACTGTCTGCAAGGAGAGCAGACCTAGAAAAACAGTACATGAAAGCAATCTGCCTTGAAGGGCTGATGTCATGTGCTCAATATATATCTCCCCTCCATTAAAGACTCTAGATGAGCCATTAAACAACAGCCACAGCAGTTTCTTGTGTCCTAACCCAGTGCGACATGTCCAGTTTCCAGCTGCTGTATTTTGTCTGTTCAGTCTTAAAGCAAAAATACTGTGCAATCTTGGTCAATCGGAATACGTTTGATGTTTAATATTCAACTATGTGTAGCAAAATTTGACCAATGAGATTTTGATGTGTGCAACAGCACGACACTACGGAATTACAAACCACATGACCAATGAAATGTCTTGTTGCTCTATTGACTGGATAGAACAGTGCAACTGTGGTAACTAACACGGTTTCCTAACCAGGCGTGACACATCAAGCCTCCAGGAAGTAATTTGTCTGGACACTTTCAAAATTAAATTGATGCTTGACATGCTAATTGCGTTATTTTTTCCCCAAACCAGTTGAGCACAAATTGTGGGACTACGGAGGTTGTCAGGGACATTAGAAATCATCATGCTGAACAGGAAAACTCATCTACTCAACTAGTCTGGTTTTACAGCTTCTTTGTTTTTATACTCACATTTTTGCAAACTATTCAAACTCAGATTTCAAACTTGTAGATTTTACATAAAGAGTTGTCAAAAACTTAATGATAGTGATGTTGAAGTCATGTGACTGGGGTGTAGTTTGTTTATAGCCTAACTTTAGCTTTTTACTTCTGGATCTTGTGGATAATCTTGGATCTTAAACTTGATTTTGTGGATAATCTAGATAATCTCGACTAACAAAATGTGTAAGTATTATGAACTTTTGTTGGTCACAAAGCTTATTTTCTGCAATAATCCAAAAGCCAATGGTAACTTCCTGAAAGCTATGCTAACTTCCTGGTTGGCCTACAAAATTGTCATTATTTTAGCACTCTATTAACAGCCATTTAAACGTAGCTGTGTATTTTGACAAATGTTTTTGTAAGCAATATATAAATCAAAAGTACTTTAGTACAATATCACAGTAGATGTTTTAGCAGTGCCCTGTTCTTTTATAGAGGATCTTAAAAGCATGAAATAGACTTGCATTTTCCCCAGTCTGCTGCCTTCAATGGCACAGCTCAGGATGGACTTGGTGAATGGCTCAAAAAAACCTGTGCAAAACTGCACTCATAGCAAAGATGACACATTTCAAAGCATACACTACTGTTCAAAATTTTGGACGCCGGTAATATAATTTTTTATTATTTTGGAAAGAAGTCTCTTATGTCTTTAAGGCATCAAAAATATAGTAATATTGTGAAATATTGGTACTATTGAAAATAACAGTTTTCTATTTTAATATATTATAAAATTTAATTTATTTCTGTGATGGCAAAGCTGAATTTTTAGCAGCCATTAATCCAGTCTTCAGTGTCACATGATCCTTCAGAAATCATTCTATTATGCCGAGTTGCCTGATAAGAAACATTTTATTATTATCAATGTTCAAAAGAACAGCATTTATTTGAAATAAAAATTATTAAAACCTTTACTGTCATTTTTTATTAATTTAATGCATCCTTGCCAAATAAAACTATTTATAAAAAAAAAAAATGAATGACCCCAAACTTTTGAATGGAAATTCTATCTGCAAGATTTATCCATGTATTATATAGATACTCTTGGATATAAACAAAATCGTGTGAGCATGGAAAATAATATTAGCTTTAATATAATCCCAGATAGCACACATACGTCTGCAAGATGTCTGTTAAAAATCTGGAAAGCATCTGCTGTGTACAAACATCTTTAAAGGGGTCATATTATGCGATTTAAATTTTTCCTTTCTCTTTGAAGTGTTACAAGCTCTTGGTGCATAAAGAAGATCTGTAAAGTTGCAAAGACTAAAGTCTCAAATCCAAAGAGATATTCTTTATAAAAGTTAAGAGTCAACCACGCCTACCTAAAATGGCTCGTTCTAACACGCCCCCACATGTCTACGTCACGATGTGAGAAGATTTGCATAACGCCGCCCAAATATTCACGCAAAGAAAGAAGGCGTAACTTAAAAATATTTGGCTGCACAACTGTTGATAATTCTAATAATAAATCAGCATATTAGAATGATTTTGGAAAATAATTTGTTTTTTGAACCTTAAACCGCATAAACACATTTCATTACACCAAATACACAAAATAATGTTCTTTTTAGCAACATCATATGACCCCTTTAAGATGTCAGTTTTACACACATTCTAAATCATAAACATCTAGAAGACATTTTCTAGATGTCTATTTAACGTCTGACAGGAAACTATAGATGTATTGCAGATGAGCAAACACTCTAAAAAAATACATCTTGCAGTGCTATCAGGGATAGCCCACTTTTCAGCATCCAATCAAATCCTGATGATCAAGCCCCACCTTACATCACCATTCACGCTAAACATTCTGTTTCACTCAAAAATGTCACATTACAGGAGCGAAATGGGGTGCGGATACCATTTCATGTTGTTTTTAAAAGTCACCCAGTAATGAGGTGAGCGCAGCCTCAAGTGACATGATGTAATGGCCAGTTTTTCAGTGAAATTTCAGGAGAGGGACGAATCAACGTTGTAATCGTCTCCAAGAGCTCCTTGTAAATGAGGTCATAGAGCACGTGTGAGCGTATGAGTGCGCGGAGCCATGTTTCTTTGCCGTTCAGTGCCTGTGGGCAAGTGAGAAGACGACTGTCTATGTCTCCATGACATAAACCTTCAGTTAATGCTATAGCAATCTCCCAGCTGCTCCCACTCAAACAAGTGTCATCCTTCTCTTTCTATCTCTCTCCTGTCGTGCTCTATGTATCTCTTGTTCGCTCTTTCTCTCTGGTGAGCTGTCTGCATTTGCTGCATCACGCTGTGCTCTGAAATACAGCTTTTAATAAAGCGTATGGACGGTAAACGCTCGTCGAACCAGTAATAAAAACGGAGGATTCTGGGTGTTTGGCGGAGGCAGAACTGTGGCAGGGACTAACACAGTTGGCTAGATGAGAACACAGCTGCCTTCCCACACGAGCACAGCTGGAGATAAAAGATGTGTGTGCATCTGTGTAGAGCTGTTGGCTCTAATAGACCTTTCACTGTAAAAGAAGGTCTGCCATGTTGTTAGTGGTACGTGCTACGGCAAACGTCACTACCACTATTGCTTATACTTAGGGTTGTGGATTCAAAACAAACCCCTAGTGCTAAGTGCTGAACTTTGGTTTATGATGCATCCTTCATCGTTTGTGTTGCAGACATAATTGATACCTCAAATCATATGGTTGGAAGAGAGATGCCATTACTATTAGTTATCATACTTTTTGCCTGACACATGATAAAATAGGTTGAAGAAGAGACCCAGGCCATATATAGGGGTAAGAATATCACAGGGGTAAAATCAGACAATAATAAAAAAGTGAATGCAAGTTGAAAGCTGAACATACTCACAAAAACATGTTCAGGTCAAATTTCACCCCAAAACTGAAAGAGAAAAAAAAAAAATATATATATATATATTTGCATAAAAAATCAAGCCTATTTGTAGGAGCAATTAATTTTTTTCATTCCTCCCATTACAGTTAGGGATGCACCGATACCAATACTGGTATCGGTATCGGGCCCGATTGGAAAGCAAATCACGCTGAGTGGACTGAGCGCGCGACGGCGCAGATGCGCGAGCTTGTCGAGTGAATATCCCTTTCTCACAGACATCACTGGAAAGTTTGTAGTTCGGTCGGATATGTCAAAAAGAAGTAAGTAAAACAATGCACACGTTACTTAATGGTAGGGAGGGAGGGAGAGAGAGAGAGCGCGCACTTCTGTTGTGTGATCTTTATTGATGTACGCTTACCTAGCACGCATCATTTGGATTAAAACTAAATCGTAAATATAAGACAATTTATAGGGGCATTCACTATAAACGTCATTTATTTTCACCCTTAAGCATACACGACTTTCTGGCGAAAGTGAAACTAACAGCCTGTGTGAAATGCGCTAGGCTGTACTGTACTTGTCCACCCCCAGTACAAATACGTGCACGCGTTATGTGTAACGTTGCAGTGTTTCTGCATTATATGAGTGGCTTTGGAAAATAAATCGCTGCACGCTTCAGATGAAAAAAACGCGACTTCTATTTATGAAAATATCACAGTTAGGAGATTTATAGCGAGTGGTTCCCTG
>NW_015632463.1:334239-356927 GCF_001515625.1 Sinocyclocheilus rhinocerous
ATTCTTCATACAGTGGACTACCAGTAAAATTTATACAAATTTGGGACCAAAAATTATTCAGACCGAATCTGGGGAAAAAACTGAAGTTCAGGTTTGCATGAACCTGGATGACAGCATGCCCAGGAGACTATATGCTGTCATTAAGGCTTAGGGTCACCCGACAAAGTATTGATAGTTGTCTGAATAATTTTTGGTTTATTGTAATCCGTTACATACCTTTCTATCAAAGTTATCTGATCGGTGCATCCCTAATTACAGTATTATTAATTGTAATATATTTTAAAGTAATGCGGCTTTTAAACAAAACAAATACCGTATACTGCGTATAAATGTAAAGCTGAATTTCCAGCAGCCAACACCCCAGTTTTCAGTGTCACATGATCCTCCAGAAATCATTCTAATATGCTGATGTGGTGTTCAAGAAACCAATAATAAGAAAATGTCTTATTATTATCAATGTTGAAAAGTTTTTGTTGCTTAATATTTTTGTGAAAACTGTGATTCACTAGCATTCAAATGTTTGAGGTAAGGATACATTGAATTAATCAAAAGTGACAGTAAAGACATTTATGTTACAAAAATATTTTAAAAATCTGTTAATTTAATTTAAATTTTTTTCCAATTCATTAAAGAATCCCGAAAAAAAACCAAGCAGAAAAACTTGTTTTTGAGAAAAACTTTTTTCTCAGAAATATTATGCAGCAAAAACTGTTTTCAACACACACACACACACACATATTTGTTGTACTGCCTTTAATTTATGTTGATTTAATTACAAATCATTGTGTTGCAGTCATCTATAATGTATCACATTAACAAAGGAAAAAAAATCACCCTTGATTATTATGAGAAATACAATAAAATACTTACAGTAAAATGTCTAATTACACATTCTGGTAATGACAATTTGGACAGATATATGAAAAAATTGTCCTACATAGGTTTGGTTTACTTTTTTTTCCTTTTGATTTTGGAGTGAAATGTGAACTTCTGTGAGATTTGACCAACAAAAAAAACCCAAAAAAACCAAAACGAAAACAAACAAACTAGCAAACCACCTAGCACTTCATCCTCCACTATTAAGAGCTCAAAAAAGACCCACAAAAGTAGCAACTGCATCGTGCATACAGCATTCAGCACAGATTTTGTTACACATATGCAATGTTACCTGATTTGCGCAACTTGTTTAGTTCAATATGACTCGGGCGGTGCAATAACAACCAGAGTGTGCAAACAAGGGCCGCTATCAGTGGCCACAATGAACTCTTACTGAATTGCTCGCAGTTGTTTGGAGTGATCCAATAGGGTAAACAGCAAGACAAATTTTCGTATGCAGCTGAACTGTACTGTACTTAGGGGGGAAAAGTACAAAAAAATATGGGAGAGAGAGAGAAGGACATAGTATAATGTGAGATTTGCCTGCAGGAGATTGTCATGATCCACAGCATTGGTTACAACCCTTGTTACAGTAAGAAATGACTGTTTACACTATGTGTGTGTGTACATGATACACCCTACATGATATGATTGTGGCAAAATGGCTTTAGGGACATATGTATGTCTGCGATTGGGTTTATATGGGCGTTTGTGCTGTGATGCAGACGTGTATATCTTAGAGGTTTGCCAGCTGTTGTGCACTGTGGGGAGGTGGACGGTGTCACAGCTCTTAAACCACCACACACAACACGGCTGCGGCCAAACACATCAATATAACTGATATCTGATCTGCCCTGGGCTTGGGTTCAAAACATTCCACCGACTAGACAAATACAAACACATTTGATCCTGTCACATTGTATGAATACACACACACTCACTCAGAAGCTGCATGAATGCAGTGTTCTGGATGTGTTTAGCCCTGCGTTCTGCTTTTCCGAACAGCTGCATGGTTGTGAAACTGTGTTTGTTGGTGAACAGCATGAGTTTATAGTTCATCGCAGAGGTGAATCAAGCTGATCCACAGCTATCATAACATTCAAATTCAAACATTCACTTTTTTTTCAGAGGCTGCTTCAGATTTGCTCTCAGTTATGCATTAACTTTGTTTCAGATATTTCTCTTAAAATCCCTGTCAGGCAAAGTCAGTTCACTCGGGGCGGCCATCTTGATAACAGCCCCAGGCAGCTGTTCTCTAGTAGCTGTACAATGCAGATAGACTGAAATCTGATTTTGGCAAGATTAAGTTTCAATAACCAATAATAAAATCTGACAACAATATGATAATATAGCCTTTTTAGCTTTAAAATCTAAAAACGACTATTTTTCAGGCTGGTCCAGCTAACATGCACGCTAATGCATTCTAGAGTAAACTGGTGATTGTCTCATGTATATAAAAGACAGGATTTAAATTTGTATAACCACCATAATAAAAGCTCCATTAATTTCTATACAAGAATCCATATTCACTTTAATAATGTCACTGGGAAAAAAATAAAAACAGAAGCAAATGAGACATCTGTACAGTAATGACATAAAATATGAATGAGAGTGGAATGTGTTAATTTTAGCTTCATGTTTTTGATATACAATAGTTTGGTTTTGGAATAGTTAGATGAGACTGTTTTAGTCAGTTTTAGCATTACAATCAATCTTTTCAATAGTCAAATTCTTGTCTACTATAATAACTTGTGCAGGGTCCAAAAATAACTTTTTCCACAGCTGTCAATGTGGGTGAATTAATAACATTTATCCATCATAAATATTAGAAATATTATCAACCATAATATTGTTTTGCATGATTTTTAAAAATAAAACGTTGTCCTTTTGACAACTGAATTATTTTAGCTTTTATTTTTGGATACTGATATGACAGTGTCCATCAATTTATCAAAAATGACTGAGTGCTCATTCAAAGAGATCTAATTTGCCATTTTTCCGTCTTTCCTGGATTGTTTTTAAATTGAAACCTGATCACTAACTGTAGATACAACAGATCCCCTGTCATTATATAAGAAATGCCGTCTCTATGAAATTGCTGTGTGATTCTGACATTTACTGGGATATAATTTCAAGATATTTTGTACATACTGAACGTGTTCATTGAAAAACTCTGCGTTAGAATGGTGATGAGGGGTGTGGAGAGCATGGCCAGTGCACATATGCTTGTGTGTCACGGCCGGGTCATCAATCACCAGCATCATTGATTGAATATTGATCAGCGAGGGCCATAATTCAGCATCTCTATCACACACAGCCTTACCAGCAGACCCACAGCGGCAGAAACCTCTCCTTTCAAACAAACAACAGAGCAAATCTTATATATTTGTGCCAATTAGATGAGAATGAGAAGACAATAGGAGTGTATGCATCTTATATACACACACTCTCCTTTGCTGCCTCTCTGTTTCTTTCTCTCCATCTCTCGTTCCCCCGCAGAAGAATCCTGATCCAATTTTCACCCGATCAAGGGCTGCTAGGATGGCAGAAATAGCAGCATTTGTTTGAGGTTTGTTCTTGCATCAAAAGCTATTGACACCATAGTTCTTCTGCAGCGTCGACCAACAGGTTATTTATTTATTTACCTTCACCAACATCCCTACACCCCAAAAGCAACATTCTCCCAACCTGCAGAGCCTCTAAGCGAATCTACATTTATATAATGCTGCCAAGCTTCAACTGACTATTGAACTGTTACCATCCTTTTGTTTAGCTGCGTACCTTATTGATTGTATTAAAGGGATTTTTTATTTGAAGCGCAGCCTTGAATGAAGAGAAGTGAGCGTTACGCTTCAATCTGCTTGACGAAACACGTCTGGGTGAAATCAAATTTCCCCTGACGTGACCAAGAAACGGCCCCACCTCTGCTTCTGAAGCGCAGTCGCACATCACCTTTTTTCAGAGTCAAATGCCACATACCTGAAGGAAACACCAGCAGTTGTACGGCAGAGAATGAATAGTGTTGCATTTTTAGGTGAATTTAGGCTTATGCTTTGGTTCTGTGTAAATGAAATGCCACATTGCAAGCTCCTTAAACTTTGGCTTTGTCACGACCCTCATTCTTGTTTTCTGCTGCCTGCGCATTAGAATCAACACACATAATGTGCAGACTTCTGTGCAGTCCTTGCAGTGTAAAGAGAAAATGCAATTCAGTATGCAAATTAATTTAAGAAAGAAACCAGTAAGCAATGATGCCATCGCTTTTGGTTAGATTTTTTAACATTTTAACAATGTACAGACGGAATATTTTTTAATAAAATTACTTAAAAAAACACTTATTGAAATGATGCACATTAAATTCATTCAACAAATTTGTATGAAGTCTATATATTAAGTGATCTGAGCTGAAAATGCAGAAATGGGAAGAGAGGGGTAAAAATAGACTGACAAACCAAACATTTGCCTCATCTGGTGCTAAACAAAGGAACCAGAATGAGCAAATAAACAGCACTATCAGCAGAAGCAATAAACTGTGCGAGAATTCCTCCCAAAATATTTAGGAATATCAATATAATGCAGCCTTGCAAGCATTGTAATAAAAATGAAACAATATTGGCTGTTAAACTGGACGTAGCATAGAATTAGCATTTCCAATTAAGCTTTAATCACATAAACTGACTGAACTAATTGTGGCTGATGTTTAATTAGTTCAATTTCAAATTCATAGAGAGAGTGATCACTTTTATGTTCTAATACAAGAGAAGATTAGAGGTGAGAAGATGCTTGTCATTTGAAATTTATGATTATCTATCTGCCTGTCTATGCAATGCATATTGCCAGCTCAGAATCAGAATAAAAATGTAAAAAAAATCTGAATTAAAATGAATGCTGAGTTTTCTAAATAATATAATAAATTGTAGTAATCACAATATTTTTAGTAGAACGCTAAATAAAAGGCAACCATTTTTGTTTATAATATCATGCATACTAATTTTTAACACAGCATAAATGGGTTTTAGGAAGAGATCCTTTGCATAAGACTCACTAGCAACGCAGCGGCGCTTGGCACACATAAACATGGGAAGCGATGAGTGTGGAGAGCATGTACACCTCCACAACACTGTCAGATGCATTAATCACTTACTGTGGAGAAACTGTTTCTCGGGGTTGCTGTGAAAAAGAGGGTTTGGGCGTTTTTTTAGTGTTGTAGACCAATCTTAACACTGCAAAAGTGGCATTGAAGTCACATCTGAAGAATTTACACACTTTCAATGAGGTAATTTTTTTTCTGCATGCACACTGCAGACCCACTGCATTGCTGTCTGTAAAAAAAATACTGCAACTATATCAATACAATCACAGATTCCCTTGTGTGTACATGCAATTCATCTTCTTAATTATGAAAAAATATCTTCTCTTGTTATGTGGCCCAGATTTTCTTATTATATCTTATTAGGGAAAAAATCTACTTCCATTCACAGAAGCTGATTCTTTGAACTTGTGTGTAAATAACACATGGACTTTTAGATGTTTCCAAGTTTAATGTGTGAAAATTCTCTTAGATTCAGATTACTCACTAATTATATATCTCATTCATTCTTATTTTTAATTTTTACATGTTGATCTACAGCTGAAAAACTGGAAAGAAAGCTGGTAGGAAAGAAAACGCACAAATTAGATATTTTAATGTCTTAATTTCTTCTCCTAGACAGCAACAAGATTAAATGGAGAGCAAATGGAGACTTCAAAAATCAACTATGTTACTCATACTTAAATGATGAGGATATTATGCTGAGAATTGAACAATAATAACTAAACATGTTACTTTTTTTTTTTCAATATGCTCTCTGTCCCAATGAAATCACAAATCGAAACGCAAACAAACATGTTGTGGTCTGATTTAGATATAGTCCACTGATAGTCCACTTTAGACATTCTACTAATTCTAAGCAACTTTGCAACTACATATCAACTATTAGCCATTAGAGTATTAGTAGACTGTTTGGTTAATATCTTCTAACACTTTATTTTGATGGTCCCTTAACACACAGTCTACTGGAAAGTAACTTTGAAACTACATATCATCTTATTTGTCTATTAACAACTTATTCTGTTAAGCCTAAGACTAACCCTAACCTAACAGTCTACTAATACTCTAATGAGAGTTAGCTGGCATGTAGTTGCAAAGTTACTTATAGTTAGTAGAATGTCTAAAGTGGACTATCAAAACAAAGTGTAACCTGACAACCTATTTTATTATAAAAAGCTAGAGCAAGATTCAAACCTGTGATCACTTGGCAAAAAGTATTTCTCTGAGCCATATCATTTGAGCTGCTCGAAGACTGAAATCCTAGAACGGATGCATCATCCAACTGCAATCTACAGCACTTAGTGAATGTATATCTACAAATTAAGGAAGACTGATTTACGGACTCACTGTAATGGACAGGCACATTAACACACTCAAAGAGTACACAGAGTTGCTAAAACGCAAAAGTGCTATTAGCATTAGAAGACCTCCTGTGCATATGGTTTCATCATTGAAGAGCTTTCATCTCTCAAACAAACACGCATTGCCTGCCACACTCCCATGACTATGACAACCCATTTTGAGAGCTGGCACAGTGAGACATTACCCAGCAGTCTCTGCACAACCCATTTACAAACTGCAGCGAGGCCCATTTATCAGAGACTTTAGCACATGCTCATATTGTTGCCCATGCAGTTTCAGTAACAATCACTGACTGGAGCATGTTAAATATCTCTTGCGCTCACAGGAGTTCTTGCTCTCTTTAGATCTGGCAACTGCCGCTTTGTATGCACTAAATGCAAGTAAGCTAACTTAAACCCTATATGCGATCACAAGCAACAGATTTGCTTCTTTTATGGGAGAACAAAAAGAGAAGGATCCCAAGGTTATCCGGAGAACGGGTTATGAAGAAAGTGTCTTATTTGGAGGTGTAATGGTTGTAAATGAGTTTGAATCTTCTGTTTTACATCCCATAATCTCTCTGTACCCCAGACCACTACAGTAAGCTCTAGAAAAGGACCGAATCACTCAAGATGAATGCAGGTGATGATTAGTCCCCCAATCACCAGAACTGGGCTGAGGAGGATGAACATGCTATGTTTTTTTTGTGTGTGAAGATATGTTTAAAGTGAGAATGAACATGAATGGAACATAAATGAACCATAGATTAACCTATGTGGGCTTACGAAACTTACCGTCCTCTGTGGGAACGTAGACGTTGAGGTAAAGGCAGTCCTCGCTCTGGTTCTGTACATAAGCCGCAGCAGCATCCAGGTTGTCGGTGAACCATACGGGAAGCATGATCTCTGGCAGCACCCCATGGATGTTCTGCGGGCACACTGGTGCAAACTGGGTAGCATTACGGATCTCCTGCCATGAGCCTGGTGCCTCCGGGGGCTGGAAGCGCCTCTCGCCTACTGGCGGGGTGGCGTAGGGGACGCCCAAGTACTGCTCGACCGGACCCAGAATCTCATTGTTCAGCTCCTTGCGTACGCCCCGAAGCTTCCCATAGCCTGTGGTGACCATAGGGTGCTTGGCGGCGGTGAGGTCTGCCCGCTGGCAGGAGGACAGTGCCAGGCGAAGTGCCAAGCCCAGCAGCCACACCAGGCAAGTTTCAGACGATGACATGCTTCAGCTGGGGTGAGTGGCAGCCCAGCAATGGGTGACAGATATGAGACAGGCAACGGCGAAGAGTTTCAGGGCACCCCAGTGATGTCGAAGTTAAGGGCTTTGCAGAAGCAAGGGTGTGCGTATCCTCAGTGGAGCACAGAAGAGGCCTGCTGACACTGTGCGGCGAAGAACTTCATCCTGATGTTAGTGCAACATGCGCTTCTATTGCAATTTGCTCATTAGTTCCCTACAGAGAGAGAGAGAGACAGAGGCAGAAAGACAGATATCATTAACTGCTGACAGTAAAACATGCATACCAACACTATCGAACACAATAAAAGGTAATTACAGCATTGCCTGAGGTTTAAAAATCATATCAACTATAAACATGTGAAACATGAATCTAATTAAATATAATTTGTTCCACTGTATATAATCTTTCTCTTAATGTTTGTTTAATATCTTGGTTGAAATATCTCCTTCTCTTTCTGGAGTATTCTCTAAGGCACATAATTACAGATGCGTATCTGGATCATGGGCCGTTCTCACCAGCGTGTTGTCACATCGTCAAGAGGTGTGCCACAGCGACACACATTCACACTCGGGTACCGGGGGGTGTGAAATACTGAGTGTGCTGCTTAATTGACTCCCTCGGAGGAGATGACAGCACCAAGTGTGTTCATTTTAAGTTCCCCCCGACGTGCCGTTGCTCTAGATTCTTGGTTCCTGCCTCCCCTCCGTTCCACTTGACTTAACCGTGCTAGTTTCAATCTCGCTAGAGTAGATGGGGGCATTTGGGCATAATAACTGTCTGCTGCTGACAGTCTATGACACAATCACCTCCCCCCACCCCCCGCTAAGCTAAAGACATAAATCTACAGCTGGGAATTAACCACACGACATAATGATCTATGAGGAATGCGAGGGCAAGCATTTACAGCCATTTTGGCACAAAAAGACGTTATGAACTGGGACTGGGTATACAGAGACAGACCCATTTAAAATCGTCCTATAATGAGACACTTAATTCTGGAGTCATACAGGGTAACAGGAATCTGTGATTCAAGAACGATGATGTCATACACAATTGGTCCTGGAAACAGCTTCCAGAATGACTAATCTACAGTGGACCGCATGTATCTGTGCATGAAATATGCGCACACTAGAGGCATCCAATACCAAGCATTTAGCTATTAAAGCTATTTAGCTTTTATTTTACTTCAGCTTAAACTTATTTCAGATAGTTGCTTTGGCAATATTTCAGATTTTCGTTTAAGTTTATGAAGTTTAAATTTTCCATCTAATATTTATATTAAAGGGATAGTTCACCCCAAAATGAAAATTCTGTCATTAATTACTCACCCTCATGTCATTCCAAAGCCGTAAGACCTTCATTCATCTTCGGAACACAAGTTAAGATGTTTTTTTTATGAAATCCGAGAGCTTTCAGACCCTGCATAGACAGCAAGGGAACTACCACGTTCACGGCCCAGAAACGTACTAAGGACGTCCATGTGACCTCAGTGGTTCAACCGTAATTTTCCGAAGCTATGAGAATACTTTTTGTGTGCAAAGAAAATAAAAATAACAACTTTATTCAACAATTAGTCTCAATCGCCATTCACGAGAGTACCATGATGCATATGTGTGCATTCCTCTGCTCGTAAACAAGGCACAGCACATGCGTGTTCTACGTCAGCAGCACCACACGCTTGCATCATGGTACTCTCATGAATGGTGGCGAACGATGACAAGGAAGAGAAGAATTGTTGAATAAAGTCGTTATTTTTGTTGTCTTTGTGCACAAAAAGTATTCTCATAGCTTCTTAAAATTACGGTTGAACCACTGATGTCACATGGACAATTTTAACGATGTCCTTACTACCTTTCTGGGCCTTGAACGTGGTAGATCCCTTACTGTCTATGCAGGGTCAGAAAGCTCTCGGATTTCATCAAAAATATCGTAATTTGTGTTCCGAACAACATGAGGGTGAGTAATTAATGACAGAATTTTCATTTTTTGGGTGAACTAACCCTTTAACAATTTAACAAATATGATTTTTAAACATTTTAGATTCAGTTAACAATAACAAAGCTGTTACAAAGAGTATCTAAAACCACAATATGATACAAACTACATGCAGTATGTGACTGCAGTGAGATGCAGGCAAAGCATAAGATATGTTTACGCATTTAGGTTCATTAAAAAGTTAAAACCCCACGTGGAGGCATTGCAGTATTTTTCGGATTTTACACATGGGGAAAAATATGTGATATGGATTGATCATAAATGGTTTAAGCACAACCCAACTGGCACAATAACCAATGTTGCTCTGGAATACAGACTCCCTTACCGGCTTATTAAATGTCTGTTTACATTTTAACATGAAAACCAGAGGAAATCCTGACAATTTCAAAGTGGTTTCTGAATTTTGCAAAAATCTGCGGAATAAAAACAAGATAGCAGCAAGTTTTTCTAAAAGACTGTCAGATGGGGTTTAAGGACCAGAAAAAAAAAGTTTGACTGCCAACAGACACAAGTCAAAAAAACTTTGAAAAGATGTAGGCTGACTTCTTTCTCAACAGCAGAATGCCAATGTGTGTGGGAGTTGTGAGTGTAATTTGGACACGATGAGGGCTGTAGAACTGCTTTAAAGTGACAACCGTTGTCCCAGGATCTACAGTGGGTACGGAAAGTATTCAGACCCCCTTAAATTTTTCACTCTTTGTTATATTGCAGCGGCTGCAATATAACAAAGAGTGAAAAATTTAAGGGGGTCTGAATACTTTCTGTACCCACTGTACATCGACAAAATCGAGAATGAAGTAAACGTCTCCTCACAGGCCCTGAGCAAACTGCTCCGTTCTGCTGATCAAAGCCTTGAGACTTTATAGAGAAGTAAATGTATGCTAAAGTAAATGTGTGCACAGCCGCAAAGAACACACAGCTGAAGAGCTGAGGAAAAACATGTACGTTTGCACAGGCAAAACAGAACCCATCTTACAGAAACATCTGGGCAGCACCCTCGCAGGAGCTGGAAGATTCTACAAAGAAATCAAGAGTCAAGAGCCAAGAAAGAACTGTCCAGCGTATGCTGGTCTTCAAGTACTCGGCATCTCCATGGCAACCAAAGCACAGCTAATCATCCAAAAAGCACCAAACCTGGACACAAAATACCTGGAGTGGAAAATTACCAACTGCAGGAGAACCTGACTAAGGAAAAGGTGAAGGAAGAGGAAGATGAGTGAAACACTGGACTTGACGCAACACCAGACCTCATGTGTCAAAATCCAGAGCTCAAAACCAAATGTTCCTGCACTAAAGATTAAACCTTTTCAAAGACAAAATAGAGTAACAGCATCTAATACCATCAGATTTAGGATCAGAGATACTTGAGACATGTTGATTTCAGCTCTACTTCAAGAAAGTCGTGGATAAATGCAGACATCTGACATCAACAACCCCAAAGTCACTGAATAACACTTCAGCAAGTAAATGCATTTATGTAAGCAGTATGTACTGTTAGTAGTCACTTAACCGACTCCAAGAAATGTACAATTATTAAGATGCCGACAAGTTGCTGTACTGTTGGTTCTTAGCAGTTGAGTGTAGCATCCAACTGTTTCATAAGGCGATATACTGTCTCCACTCCTACTGGTAGTCATCACTCATTAATTACATTCATATAATTACATTCTGTTCATCTTTGTTGCAATATAAACATCTACTGTCACTAATATCAGCTCAAAACTCTCTGAAAATCAGAGACTTCCAACCCAATTACCCTAGAACAACCTTGGGTTTAAGAGTTGGTCAACCAAAAATGAAAATTCTGTCATAATTTACTCACCCAAATGCCAATCCTAACCTGTATGACCTGTATTTTTTTTCAGTGGAACACACAAAATAATGATATTTTGCACGAAAAACCTAACCAAACACCAGAAGAGATCATCTCTGAAAGGTACATGTGAGGAACTTGCAGTATTATGAAGATCTTGTTTTTGCTTGTGTGTAAATGTGTTGGAACACCAAAATATCTTAACCTATCAATATTTATGAGACACAATTAAGGCCAAAGATTCACCCTCGCCTGGTGGGGCTGCAATTGAACTTCATAAATATGCAGTTTTTATTTGACCCCCCACCTTCAAATACACAGCCACACAAACACGCGTATAACCTGCTGAGGTGCTGTTACATCACCGCCAGCGTGTGGTAATAAATCAAGAGCGTATGAAGACAGCAAGAAAAAGACAGCATGCTCTCTCAGCTCCCCAGGTAAAAGGTTTCCGAGCTCATCAAGATCAGGTCCTTGTTATGATATTCGCTCAGTAAGCTAGTGAAAATGTCTCCCAGTCATGTGATCAAGATCTCTGACAGGACAAAATGCACCCTTCAGATATTAAATGGCATGTCAAATTGTGCTAACGGTCAGTTGACATGACACATCAGAAAGTGACAGCAGTGTGACATTTTGATATACTTAAATGAAAAAAAAAAACCTTTTCTAATTCTTTTATTATTGCTGCTGGTACTTTTATCGTGCAGCTTTTATTTGGTTAATTATTTTTTTATATTTATAGCAGTTTCATATTAATCAAGACACTCAGAAGCCTTCAGTTTGTATATAGTTTGTACTGGAATTTTTTTACTTTAAAAAACTTTAACTTATTAAGCGAGATATTATAGTTTTACTGGAATTTTCAATACAATAAAATAAATAAATAAATAAAATAATACATAAAATTAAATAAATAATAAAAATACAATTTCCTGTACAAACAGTGAAAAACTCCACATAGTGTCTATATTCTATAACCGTATATTATATTATGGGGCCCCTCATTTTAGGGCCTTGGGGCAACGTTTCCGGTTGTCCCCTACCCTGACATTGATCCTGCCTAAATATTTTTTAGATTACTGCAAATGATATTCAGAGCCAAACTCTCCAAATTAGAAGCCTGCAATTGAGCCATCATTACAGTAGCATCTAAATGTTTTGATGTTTCATTGATTGTCGTCTATCCTTCGAAAACACCGAAGACTACATTTCATTTCCTGTAAGGACACCAGGGAACTTCCTAATGCTGTGGGGGCCGCATGCATTCAGTGATCCAGAACACACAGTTACACAAACACTGTTTCTCTGAGGGAAAGCTTTATTGATAAAACTGGATATTGTCAGTTCATAAATCACTCACAGACAATTTCTTGTGAATGTGTGTTTGTGTATGTGAAATGGCCTAGCTGAGTGTAAGAAGCCCACGCGAAGCCCTTGTTGATTAGCTGCATGTGGGCTAGGTTAGGCCCTCAGGGGCAGCAGTAAGTCTGTGAGTAAAACAACGTACGCCCCTCTTCTGCTTCTCGTTGACGGATGCCTGCTAGTTTGAAGCAGGATTTTTTTGTGTGTTCGGAGGAAATGTAGTTCTACTGGACCTGCCAATAAAGCACTCACTGCTAAAAGGGCATGCAAAGGGACCCTAATCGAGAGGACTGTGTGTTTGTGCGCTTCAATAACACATCACTCATTCTCCGTCCACTACGGTAAGTGACTCTGACACACGCTTCTCGTTCTGCTCGGGTCCTCATGCTTGATGCGTTCAGCAGTGGGTTTGGGCTCAGATCCATTTTAGTTCAGCAGATTCAGGAGATTAATGCAACTCTTGAGGTGAGTTCGACAAAAACCTGCGAGGGCACGTACAGATGATTTGAATTGCAAGCAGAAATTTAGCATTTGCTCAGTCGATATGAAAGTGACCCTGAACTGGCTCAAAGGGCACAGTCACTAATCCAAGGAAATGAGATATAGAGATTCATCTATCTCTCTCCAAAATAATACTTCTCTCATGACATCATAATGCTCTTTTAGTGCTGTTTGCCAGGTATTAAACTTCAGCATGAAACTTCTCCTTGCTAAGGCTAACATTACTATAAGGGTAAGATGTGGGATGACATCCCATTAAGAACAATGTGTTTTTAAAAAAAAAATGTCAAAAATGATTTCAGCTAGTTGCCAAATCAACATTTCTCATTTTAATTTAGTTTAACTTAATGTACCAAATGTACTAAAATAACTAAAACTGAAATAAAATTAATAAAACTATAAAAACATACACAAACACACAATCTAAAAATGACAAAACACAACACAACACAATTACTAAAACTTTAACTAAATATGAAAAACAAATATTAAAATAAAAACTGATTCAAAATACTAATATTTATTTATTTAATTAATTTAATTTTTTGAAAAAGGTGTCATTAATGTGAAATACCAAATCAAATATTTTACATATGTATGCTTTTTTTTTTTTTTTTTTTTACAATTTACTTTATTAATAGCATAATGACAAGTCAAGGAGATACATCTGAATTACCAGTAGATACATCCGAATTAATTCTATGAATTATACAGATGCCTTTTTTTTTTTTTTTGCAAACTATGAATTCCAATTGAATGATTGCACTCATTTGGCCTAAAGTTTATGATGAATAATGATGTCCAAAATGTGCTTTTACAATAGTTCCATGAATGAATAAAATTTACATTAATTAATAAAATAAATACAATAAATTAGAAAATAGAATAACTAGCAACAAGTTTTCAATTTTTTTAAACCAACAAATATATCCAATAACAATAACAAATAGACATAACTTCAACATTCAACATAAAAACATTCACCACTGGCAAATAAATTAGATCACTTTACCTCAGCCAGGCACCACTCATGGTTTCTTCATAAAATGTCAAAAACTATTTACATGATGTGCTTTCTATAATATAATCAACATTCCCATTTAAACTGCCTTTTATCTTTTCAATCCCTTTACTAACATTATCCATTCACCAGCTGTACAATCCAAACTAGGTCCGACCTCTGTCATCCAAAAACAGCCTCGGATAACAACCGCTGTCTCAGTCTTCACAATTTAGCACTGATTCACTACATGATCCTGTAACGGCTCCAACCTTCTCCATCAGTCTAAAGTCGTTACTATCACCTCCAGGTGTGACCGCCTGCCCTGAGCCATCAGCCGCTGCTGTACATCATCTACAATCTCCTGCCGAGGATCTGGCACCGCCTAAACCAAACAATACCCTGGAGGGAACAGCACGATTCTGACAACTGCAGGGGGACAGTCAAGTGCCAATTAGTGACATGGAGTGAATATGGAAAGTGCTTTTTTAGCTACATGTAGATTCCTTTAATAGTGCAAGGCTCCATTAACGATTATGACATGAATCAGTCAGTCAGCACATCTCATCAAATACATTCATCATAAACTAAACAAGTGAATGGGAATTACGAAATATTTTTCAGTTCAGGGTCGCTTATTAGAACAGAACGCTTTCTGTTCTAATAAGCGACCCTGAACTGAAAAATATTTCGTAATTCCCATTCACTTGTTTAGTTTATTTATTTATTTTAGGGTATCATTTTCCATGAAATGGTTTAAAGAAATTATTCTTTTCATTTGAGCCAGCAGTCAAGGCTGCAGTTTACAAGAAGTTAAATAAAAGAAAATAAATAAATAATAGTTCTGTTTGTCACCATTTCTTTGAAAAAAATTACAGGTAAATTACTCATAACATGTCATCAATATCAATCTTTTCAAAAAGTTCATTTTAAATGGTCCTGCAATGTGTGACTGCAAATTAAGCAGATAATCTCAGAATTATTGTGAGCATGCATAATAATTACAAAAATGAGAAACAATGAAAACATAAAAATGACTAAATCATCAACTTCCCAATTGTATTTCATGTCAACTTTGATTGTCAACAGATTTAATCAAATGTTGAATTATGCTTCTAACAAGAGCTATCATGATAACAGAATTTCAATACAAAAAGAAACGAATTCATGATAACAATTTTATTGTGATATTTACAGGAATTTGGAGGAAAACTTTTATCTGTTAAATTCATTTTTCACTTTGTTTATTTAGTGTTTTCTCTTTTTGGGTCAATAAATCACATAAAAAATATGAGCGTAACTGTACAAAAGCACACAAAAAGAACTTCCTGCAGACTCAAAAATATTCCAATACTGGCGAGCACACTTTTTTGGGGTGAGGGTAGAGTGTTTCAATTGCATCTGTCATCTCCACCGACATGATGTTGTGTGGCAGCAGTAGCTACAAAATGCATCATCTTCTTTCTTCCAGTTAATGATGGGTGACAACCAGTGTTAAGATGCAAATACCACCACATACTATGTTGGATGTCAACCATTGCTGGGTTATTTACTATATTATGCAGTATTAATATGATTAACACTTAATTTCACAGTTATCGTCACTACCGGTAGAGTCTATATTGCGCCCCGAATATATCACCCACCTCGGACACTGAGGTAAACGTCACAGTCATTCAAAGTGAATAATGAGAAGCCTTGAGCTAGAGTACTAAAGGACTGAGATGAAGTCTCTAATAAAGACATGAAGCTCTCATGGCCTGTACATTAGTAGCCAATAACGCAGTCTGCTCCTGTCTGGCGAAGCGGGGGTATAAATGCCCTTAAGCACAGCAATGACCATGCATGCGATCTCAAACACATATGGATTGTTCCGGAGCATTTTTTTAAATAATGAGCCATTCCTCTCGCATGAATGTGATATCTGGCATTAACTCATCTGTGCTGGGAATCTCAGTGTGAATGGCGCTGAGCTGGGCCAGGTCCATCTGTGCACACGGTGCCCACAGCCTTGTCTAACTTTGTGTCAGCAACGAGTGCCCACAGCACCTTCTGTCCTGCTGTTACAGCAGAGAAGAGGGTTGTTTGATGGAGTAACCGCCCTCTGGACAGACGGGGGGTGCGTTCAGCCAGACGAATGGTCAGAGCCAAGTGTGAAAAGGCACATCGGAGCAGTGGCATTTGAACAAATGGGCCACCACGAGACCCTGACGTCCCGCCACTGGCGCTGTAGACATGACTTCTGGCCAGGCTGTCAGACTCAGCCGGTCTACCAGGGTATGTCGGCGGTTAACTAAGCATAGAACACACTAGAAGACACTTGGGATTATTTGTGCAACGTTAGCTGTCATGTCAACATGGGAAAAATAACTCGGTGTTGAGAAAAAAAAAATCCAAACATATGTCCAAACATAATCCAACACAGTTCTCAAGTAAACCGAATGCACATACAAATGACACTGCTAACAGCAATGTTGGCGAAAAGTTAACTAAAGGTTCATTCACACTGCACCGGCAGATGCCGACAAATCACCAAATGACAGTGCCTCACTTTTCAGATCACGACCCGACAAACGGCAACTGAACATCACAAAAATAATCACAAACCAATGCCAACGTTGGTGCAGTCTGAATTAGCCTTAAAATCTCAGCTAGCTCAGCAGTCAACAAAAAAGACAAAAAAGTGCGGCCACATTTACTGCTGTTCGGCAAATTTTCATGAGCAAAATGCAGTCAATAAGAATCCGCAGGATTGGGAATTTCGCAGGAGGGTGAAAGATTTCCCCACACTGATTTCACAATTTGTTCAAGTTGGTGATGCGGATTTGAATTTGAATCTGCAATGACTAACAGAAAGCTTTTTGGTTTGAAAGTGACTTCTGTGTAGGGTGACCATACGTGCCATTTCTACGGGACACGTCCTGGCCTGGATTTCTATATTTGGCTTTGTTTCCCTGTTTTAATACTTACTGAAGGTAATGGTCGAAAAGTAGCTTGATCAATAATGTGCAGGCATTGTACATAATCGACCAATTGTGGCCCGCGTAGGATCTACAGAGAATGGTCAAAGTGATGCAAATACGCATATGGATTAGATGTGTTCATTCGACTTGAAGCAGCGCTGTGCAGAGACCGATCATTGTATGATATCAAAGTACCGCGAGAGCGATTCAAAAGCATAAGGAGCCGTCTGCTCTCTATAGCTCTCACGGTACTTAGATGTCATACAATGATCTGCCTGCGCAGCGCAAACAGCCAAAACCTGGATATTTTAGGCAATATAGAAATCCTGGCCAGGACGTGTCCCGTAAAAATGGCACGTATGGTTGGTCACCCTACTCCTGTGTAAACTGTGCTTCATACTTCATGGACCTTCTTTTACTCAAAAAATTTTGCTAATGTCATCGCAAGTCCATGTGAACTGGAAGTTGCTACCGACTTTAGTATTTTTCTGATTTGACTAAAGACAAACAAATTTTTTTCTCTTGATTAACTTGAAAGGATTATTTTTTCACTACAAGTCTAGTAATGTGCTCTTACAGAGAAAACTGTGCGCTAACAAAGTAGCAGTTTTGATTTTGTGGAGACCAGGGGCGTCACTAGACCCTTTTTACTGGGTATGAGCCCCACTGAAATACCGCTGTGCCCCAGTATATCAATGCCAGATTCATGATTGAATCATTCTTTTTAATCTAAATGGCTGAACTGGTATGCAAAAAGGTACAAAATTGTTTGATTCATGCAGACAGTTCACTCACGCACTGAATTGTCTGTAGCAGTTTCTCATGCCGAAATAGTGACAGAATACTTTATATGACAGAAACAAAAAGAGCGCTGGATTAGGTGGATATTTACCTACAATCCATTGTGATCACAACATGCAAATGTCTTCTATTGTTTGTCAGTGACAAAGCAGCTCATTATTGCATGTACAGAATGACTCCATGCTGCAGGTAAAGATGATTTATATCCATTTACTTTCATTTACTCAGGAAAGGCTAGAACCAACTCTAGTTAAGCCACTTGTTGTAGCACAACTACACTACTGGTCAAAAAATTTGAATAATTAAGTTTTTAATGTTTCTGAAATAAAATCAGTTTTCTAGTGTAATATATTTTAAAATGTGTAATTTATTTCTATGATGACAAAATCTGAATCATTTCAAACTTTTGACATGTACAGCATACATGTACATACCTTTTGAATGTCTACTGTTTCTAACACTACATTGTCTTGCGGCTTTGCAGCTTTACTTCCAAGTGAGCTGAAGCAATAAACAAGCGTGCCCTCATAAATGCCCTCTCCCATATTGGACAACATGGAAAGATTAAAAAAAAAAAAAAAACCGGCCTAAAACAGATTAAAAAGTCATTGATTTGAGTGAATTGATTATAGCAGGATACTTAGCTAAATGCTGCAATTCATCATGTTTTCAACTCAATTATAATTTTTATTTATTCAAAACCCCTCATAGTTTATGTGCCAAAATATGGCTCTGATTAAGTTAGAAATGATAAGGTATATGTTTAGTTAGCTACTGTTTATTAGCAGCTTGTAGTGTAGTGTATCTCCTTTTTCAAAGAGGCAGTTTGACTGTAGTTTAGCTCCTTTACATTATGAGCAGCATGCAGCTTGGCAAGCTAGTTTCAAAGTAGCTTCCCGGATGCTGGCTTACAGTAATATCTAGTATGGGGTAATTCGACTTTTTTAATGATATTCTTTATTAATCTATTCTTAGTTAATCCACTCCAAACTGTAATACCCTGACTGAGGGAATTCTGGAATGATTTGCGGCTAAATCTATTCTTAGCTGATCTGTTCTTGACAGCGCCATTGGAGCTGGCGGTTAAGCTGTCCGTGAGAACAATCATTTTAGAACGGGAGTTCATGTTTCTGTGTTAATTTCAGGGTGACCCCATAAGTACTCTGAGACACTGCACTGTCATCATCTGTGAATTCAGAGCTTTATCCCACAATTCCCTCTGTTCAGCCTGCTAAAAACTATGTGTGTGAGTATTTTTGTGCATGCAAGATAGTGCTATTCATAGGGGTCTAGCTGAGTCCAGCTTAACTGTGATAACACTAAACTGTTTCCCTATACCCCAAATAACAAGAGAGCAAGTTTCTGGCCACAAAGAAGATAAACAAAGATGGATAAGGCTGTGTTCAAAACTGCATACTACCATACTGGTCATTCTATTTCTGCAGTATATAACTACATATACTGCACAGTAAATGTTAAATAAAATTGAGTAAATACTGTATAATCTGAGAGGTTTATTACACTATTTACACTATCACTATTAGCAGCAGTATATATAATAATATAAATATAAATACTCTAAATATAATATTTTGAGTATACTGTGCATTAAACAGTATGCTAGTATTCCATTCTACGCAAGGTCTGTGTGCACACTTTGGTTCTATTTCCCAAAATGCACCCCCCAGGTCACAGCATGATAAAAAACAATCAACTAAACAAACTCATGAATAATCAAATAAAAGTCATTAAAGAAGGCTTTAACGAAGCAGGAGGAGAAGTTATTGATGAATGACTGAAGGAGACTCAGGACACGACCCAGCGGGAAGGATAGGTGTGAAAAACAAAAAGATAAAACACACACACACACACACGCACACACCTCAACCTCTGTTTGGTCAGACAATCAATACATCACCATGAAAACCAGCATCCTTTTATTTAGAGGAAAACACACAGATAAAAATAAAGCTGATTACGTTTATGTTTCTACTAATACATTTGTTAATTTCCTAATTTAATTTCACCTTTAAATTTTCCCTAATGTGCTAAAAGAGTTCAGTGAGGACGTTAAGTTAATAAACTGTATGTTTTCCATTAGTCGGTCTGGTCTGTAACGCCTACCCTACAGCTGACTACCATGACTCATGGCTTATTCACAGCACTGCCTTTTAGTTTATTAAGTCCTTTTACACCAATTTGTTTCAATCCCACTTTTTTACACCACATGAGGACAAACTGTCCTGTTTCGCTGTGTGGGTTGTGTGTGAGCGTTTGTGTGTGTGTGTGTGTGTGTGTGAGAGAGAGAGTTATTTTGTAGTTATAAAAAAGTATTTTTACATTTTGTGGTGATTGACAACAGCACAACCAACTAAACAGACTGTATATCTATCCTTGCATAGCTTTGTTTTCATTTTCATATGATTAAATGGTGTCTACCTTGAATAAGGCCCATAAGGCATTAGACTTATTCTGCATTACACATTCAGGCTTCAAGTAAACCATTTATTTATTTGTTTTTGGTGGATGCTGGTTGCATCAGAGTCGACTGTCTATGCACCAAAAAACACAGATTTTCCTTTTATTCTGTCTTTTGTATCGAATTCTCTCTCTGGCATCATTAAATCCAGCCCCTGTACAGTCTAAACCCGCCAAACTACATGCAGACAGTCATGCCAAATTCCCCTGCAGACCCCACACACATCCACGGCTTAAAAACCAGCTCCAGCTCTGGCCAGCACCCCTTGCCGATCCTCCCACCTCAGCGAGTTAACCCACACATGAAAGCGAGTGAGATGGGAGAGGAGAGCCAGGCTGCAGTCTCCCGAGGCCACTCTCTTCTGTTTAGAGGCACCCACAGCATTATGAGGGAGGGATTAAACCTTCAGCACTAGCCAAGCTAACTGGCCCTAACTGAGGAGCTCAGAGGGAGGAAGAAGACAGAGCTTTGGCTAAAAAGACCAATTCCCCAGTGGCACATGCATGCATCTGTGTGTGCTTCCGTTTGAATGAGTACAGTGCTTATATTCAGGTTTAAAAATGGAAGAGTATGGTGCAGTTAAAGAGGTGTATGTGTACCAATATGTACCATGGTGTTTTTGTATGATGTTCCTGAAGCTAAGCTGGTAGAACATAGTGCTGTCAGGCCAAAGGTGCTGGGTTTAATTCTCAGGTACACAGATTATTATAAAATGTGAACGTTGTGGATAGAAGCATATGCCAAATTATAAAAATGCAATACTAATTTTTTTTTTATTTTTGGACACTATAATGACTTGATGTACCTTACATAAGGGTTTTTTGGGAACTCCCCAAAATTGTAAGATAATTATTTTAGAGTGTAAAAAATTCACAACATTTGATTAATATATATTTTTTCTGAAATCAGGAGATTAATTATATTTGTTATTCAATGAATAGCCCTAGTGTGAATAGAAAAATAAACATAGTTTTGTGAAAAAAGTGTTAATCTCAGATGTTATTAAAATAAGTAATAAAATAAAATAAGTAATGATTCGCAGGCCGTGTGCCGTAGGTATTCACAGCGTGCTGATATACAGCCATATCTCACATCTACTCGTGTGATATTGCGTTTATACTACAGTATACACGAGTGTGTAAATACACAAGAAACAACAACGGAGTGTCTTTAAAAACCCTCTTTTGTGCAGAACTACTTCCTTCCGCCACGGATTCAAATCTCAGTTTGACACTTTCCCCTTGTCCAAATACCCGCACTTGCGGTCTTTGTACTGGACCACTTTACTACTTACATGGCATATAACACTCCGGAGCGGTATTCGAGAAGTGTGGATTTAGTGTGCATTAAGAGCACTGCGCTTCTGCGTTTTTAAGACCTGGGACAGTCTTGCGCACTAACTTCCTGTCGCTCGCACACGCTCTCAAGTGGCCAAGACCGCAAGTGTGGGTATTTGGACAAGGAGAAAATCAGCTGAGACAAGCCTCTGTTATTAATTCAAAAACGTCACTTTAGAACTAGTAACGAAGGAATGTTGAGTTGCTTCATTGAAAACTTATTGTATTACTTTATTAAAAGCTCAGTGTATTAGAGTATTATGAGAGAGAGATGGACTGAGCGAGTGTGATTACCTGCATCTGATACAGCATTCATTCTTCAGCTCAATCTCATATTCACAATAAAACATTAGTTTGAATGTCCACTGAGGAAAGTGTTATCTTTGTCGTATTATCCTTTCATCTGTTAAGGGTGATTTCCGATGACAGCGCTGCTCAGAGCATTTGTTGGCTGCATCTTACAAGGTGTTGTTGACAGTAAAAAATAACTTCCTTGTTTACAACCCTGTTTCAGTCTGTTTCAATATAAATGTCTGTACAGCTGACTCGTAAAAACAGTCTCTTGTCGACATCTAATGGCGGAACCATGTAACTAAAATCAGCATCACGCATAAACACACTGCTTCCCAATACTAAACACTACTATTATTTATATAAAATAGTATTTATTGAATAATAATATTCAATAAACAACAGCCATCATAAAAGTTGCTAGACAATTCAATCAAAAGTACAAAGGCAGCGCTCTAATATACAGCATTAAAGTTATTTAAAATATAACGTTATGAGACTTTGCCCTCAGCTGAAACAATTTGCTCTGGAACAAATAATAGATTAATAAGACCAAAGGCTGCCCGTTAGATTTACCCAAAACAAATTATAGC